>NC_052060.1:5145953-5301367 GCF_903992535.2 Arvicola amphibius | reverse complement strand
TGGTGCGAGGTTCAGGACTACATCAGCATCTCTGAACAGAACACCCAGCCAGGGATTGACATTCCATGCTGCACACTGGTAGATGAGCTAGGAGAGCTGTGGGAGAATTCCCACATCACAGACTGGTGCCTGGTGGTAGCTGGCCAGGAATTCCTGGCTCACAAGGCCATCTTAGCTGCTCGCTCTCCAGTTTTCAGAGCCATGTTTGAACACGACATGGAGGAGAGCAGAAAGAATCGCGTTGAAATACATGACATGGAACCTGAAGTCTTCAAGGCAATGATGGACTTCATTTACACCGGAAGAACCAGATCTCCACAGCATGGCAGATGCGGTGCTGGCAGCTGCTGACAAGTATGCCCTGGAGCGTTTGAAGGTCATGTGTGAGAGGGCCCTCTGCAGAGACCTCTCTGTGGAGAATGCTGCCCACACTCTCTTCCTGGCTGACCTCCACAGCGCAGTGCAGTTGAAAACTCGGGCAATGGATTTCATTACAGCTCATGCTTCCGAGGTTTTTCAGACCTCGAGCTGGAAGACAGTGGTCGACTCCTATCCCCACTTGGTGGCTGAAGTATGTGTCTGCCTGGGTTCTGCACATTGTCTTTTCCTGGAGCCCCCCCTCAAACGCCTGAAGCGATCTTAGGACCCTGTGGGCTGTGACTTAGTGTCTTCCAGGAGAAGCATTTAATATTGTTACTAATGGTACTGTTTAGACTGTGGGCTCTGTGGGTGCATTTACAATGAATTTGGGGAAACACAGCTGCTAGGCCTGGCTTCAACACCGCTGTAAATGAGTTGAAGGGCAGGTAGGGTGAGCAGCAGCACTGGACTCTGGTATGCTCTATGCACCTTCTACCCTGTCGTTAGACTGCTTTGATTTTTTTTCCCATCAGATGGAAACTGGGATTCAGGGTTCTGATGATCCCGACCTCATCCCAGTAAGGTTTCTTTGCAGATATGAATAAGAGATCAGAACAAAGGAAAGAATAAACATGAATGTTATTTAGCAGAGAAGGGGAAGAAAAAGAACACATTTTTTTCCTCCAAACCCAGCATGTGCGAACTGGAGAGATGATGACTCAGTGGAAAAGGCAATAGTTATTCCTGCAGGGGACCCTTGATCACTTCCCAGCACACATGGGGGCATTTCAACCATCTCTATCTGGGGCTACAGAGGATCTGAGTTCCTACTCCATGGGCACAGCCATCTCTGTAGACAAAACCTTACCCAATTAAAAATAAAATGTGTAAAATATTTAAAATCAGTTTGTGCCTTCTAGTAGTGTTTCTGTTTCGTGAAGCCCATTTTAGTCCCTCCAACTCTGCTGAGCTCTGGAGGTTTGGACTCAGTGTTCACTGCCACATAGGTCCACAAGCCCTCAGTTTCTTTCTTAGCACTGACTGTGGCAGAGTGGATAACAGCCCATCATGCTCTTGTGAAAATGAGATATGAGGTCCTAAGGGGAAAAAGACAACTGCCCCTGGCAGTGTGTTGATTGACTCAGCTTTGGAAAATAACATTGATTGGTTCTGAAAAAGGTGAAGGGGATTGATTCATTAAGAATTCAAATTTACAGCCGGGCGGTGGTGGCACACACCTTTAATCCCAGCGCTCGGGAGGCAGAGGCAGGCGGATCTCTGTGAGTTCGAGGCCAGCCTGGTCTACAAGAGCTAGTTCCAGGACAGGCTCTAGAACTACAGGGAAACCCTGTCTCGAAAAACCAAAAAAAAAAAAAAAAAAAAGAATTCAAACTTTCTTTTCCTGAACTGTGGTTCTTTCATTAGATATTGGGAATATGATTCTTTATTCTCTGATTTCTATCACCTTTTATAGTGGTATATTATTTGTGTTTAATAAATAAAGTTTGCTTGAAGTTCAGAGGACAAAGCAGCCATCTGTTCAGGTATACAGGTCAGGGACTGGTGGCACACACCTTAATCCCAGGACTTGTTTGACAGAGCATGAGATATCTCTGTGAGTTCAAAGTCATCCTGGGCTTCTTGAGATTGAATCTGTCTTACAGGAGAAACTAAGATCACACAAAGGTGATCCCAATGCCTGGGATCACACCTTTAATTCCAGCACTAGGAATGTTGAGGCAGGATTTATATCCTGCATGGAGAAAGGCATATAATGGGAAAGAGGAACTCAGTGGACTGTGCAGTGTGGGGATTTCAGCATTCATGAAGACAGGATCTCACCCATTTCATTCTGAGGTAGAGGCAAGATACAGTGGCTGACTGTTTTTCTTTATTGTTATTCAGGTTGAACCACAATATCTGTCTCTGGGTTTTCATTAATTGTGCTAAATCTTCCTTCTGTGCAATTGTCACAAATTCATCTCTCTTAGAAACAGGGTCAATGCCTGGGTATCCCCTCTCCCACTCCTTTGTTTGACTCTCCTTGTTTTTTTTCTACAACTCTTTCCAGCTTAGTGTGGAGTACTAGATTTACCGCTTAATCCCAGCCAAGCTCCCTGTTGATTCAGGCTTCAAAGATTGAAGATAACATGTTCATGTGTATGTTGGTAGCCATGCTAGTGTCAAATCACACCCTTTTTGTCAAAAGGTAGAACTCTAAAATAACTTAAAGCCATTTTTGTTGCCAATTTGAGGCCTCTCAGCAGCAATGCCTCCCCTCCAGGAACCAAGGACCTAACAACAACACATACACATACTAAAATGTTGGGACCTTTCCATCATCCCCGAGGCCTTGTAAATGTTCAGCAAATAGACCTCAGTTATTGACTAGGTGCAAAATAACACTTAGGTGTTGACTCAGTTCCTGGTGTTTTGACTTAGTCCCTGGGAAAGGGCAAAGTGACCCTCAGATGTTCCCTCTTGCCTCACCTGATCTGGCAAATGCTCTTCAGCCAATTATCGATAATAGCCCTTTGAAGAAGCCAATCATAATAGCAAAAAAAAAAAACAACCCTAGACACCCCCTTCCTTTTGTGGCTTTTTGCTTTAAAGTAGCCTATACCAGCTTTTTGGGGCCAGATCAGATGGGGTAAGAGGTCATTTTGACCCCATTTCCTAGGGGATTTGAATCAAAACATACATATATGGGTAATTGTGCAGGAACTGAGTATGTGCATGTGTAGCTGTTAGGTCCTTGGTTACCAGGGGAGGAGGGGAAGCACTTTGGCATGAAGGCTGAGAGGGTTTAGAATTGTCAGAAATGGCTTCAGAATTGTCTGAAAGTCTTACATTCCCTCCTCTTATTTGGTCAATATCTCAATCTTGAGTTATTAGTAAATTTGGAGAACTAATTGGATCTGCACACAGAAATTAAACCAGTGTTGTAGGTTGTACTGTTGTCATAGACCAATAGAGGGCACCAGGTCCTGTCGTCCTGGGACTTGGGAGAGTTTGTTGTTAGCAAACAAAGGCTCCCACTTTCAGATTAAACAGTCGCTGGCCTGTATTAGAGCTTGCCAGCAGTGAAGCAGGGGTTGAAGAAGGGTTCTTAGGACTAGGAGTGGGGCCCAGGGCCCTGGCAAGGGAGGCTACCTCAGCAGGGGCTAGCTGGCCCTGGTCAGGTAATACCGGGTTGGGCCCTAGTACTATGGTCATGGGAGTTGTTACAACTCACAGTGTGAACAGAGTCCCTATGTCTTTCATTTCTGGATCATACAACCGTAAACACAAAGTATTGTCTGTTAACCAGTTAGCTCTTTTTCCCTCCTTAGTGGAAAGTGATTGTGATTTTAGATTTTCTTGGTGTGGTATGGGTGAAAGAGACTAAGTCCTTTTTGCTAACCCTCTAGCAAGAGACATTAGCAATTGGTTTTACATCCCCAGGTAGCACAATAAAATAAATTAGCCCCCCCCCCCCCCCCCCCCCCCCGTACTGCAGAGTTTACATTTCCCCCTGAACAAATATCATTCAGAAAAGTTTCCAGGGGTTTGCTCAGTATCCTCCCAAGAGTCTTTTGCTAAAACACACAGGTCAAAAGTTAGCTGGGGGAACCATGTATCCAGGAGATAAACTCCAGTGGCTAGCCTTAAGGCTTGCCCAGTCTCAAAGTTAGTCAGGGTCTGGGTTATGTCCTGAGGTATAAACATCAGGGCAAAGAACAGCAAGCCTGGCAGAATCAGGCCTCCTTGAGAGGATTTTGGGTACGCTGAAGCTTTCATTTGGAAGGCCCTAGGTCATCCTGTGGAGGTGCAGGCTTGACGTGCGACGCGTGGATGCAGGCTGCAATCCCGTCCACTTTGAGCGCAGTAGGTGTAGGGTTTTTTCTAGTGAGGTTTAAGGTTCTGGGACAGGTGTCTCCGAACGTACACAGAATCGCCAACCTAGAAAGGGTGTGAGATCTTAGGGTTCTTGAGATATGCCTGCAGAGAAGCAGGGAGAGTAGCTTAATCCAGTGGGTAGCAGCAGGGATAGCTAGGGCCCCTTTACGAGTGTCTAATCCAGCCTGCAGTAGCAGGCCCTGGTCAGATGTTACTTGGTTTTCTACCTTAATGGTGAAGGTGGCACCTAAATCTCGATGCTGTATTCTGTTTGGAAATACCATCGCATGCCCCAAGTCCTTCCCAACACCCATGGAGAGAGTCCTGCTGCTCACCCCTGGGAGACAAGTGGGGGAGATGTCATAGGTCCCTGTGCTCCACATGGAGCTTTGTTTTGGGGAAGTATAACAATCTAGCTCTTTTAAGTGGCATCTGTGTTCTGAATGGCACACCCGAATATTTTCTCCAGGGGAAAATCTGCCAGCCTCCAGGGGCAGCTGTGGAGGATATGCATCATCCCAGGAGGCTTGCCCTGCTACTAGTTGACAGGGGTGAGGACAGGGGTATCAAAGCAAGGGCTTGAGGAGGCGTGGACTGTAGATATGAGCGAGCAGCTGCTGTTCTGGTTGTGGGGTGCTGCAGGTTTTCTCACGTCCCTCCAGATATACCCCAGATCAATTCTGGTATGAATGCGAGATTTCCAGGTGTCATGGTGGCCAGGGGTCTCTATGCCTGGGCTTGGAGATCTGGAAAGCCTTCAACCATGCCTACAGATCGGGTTGGTGAGCAAATGGGTCAGGATGGGCCCTAAAGGAGGCAATGGGGGAGGTCCCCCATATAGCATCTTATAGTGGTTAAGTCCAAGCCAAGATGGGGTATTCTGCACCTGGCACAGGGCTAGGGGAAGGAGCTGTACCCAGTCTCTAGTGCCAGATTCCAAAGCTAATTTGGTATCATTTTTACCTGTTCTGAACTCTGGGGTCTGTATGTATAATGTAATTTCCCCAGTCTTACCCATGCCCTGACTTTCTAGGCAACAAGGCAGTTTTACCATCATTTCCGATTATCTTGGGCAGGCCAAACCTCAGGATGATTTCTTCTTTGATCTTAATCCTGGTAAGAAAAAACTTCTCTGCCATCTGGCAGATGTCCCTTTAGGTAGGCTGCTCAGCTCAGCCACCTTTGCTGCCCCCCCTACCCCCCCCCCCCCCCCCCCCCCCCCCGTCTTCTTCAGCAAATCCTACCGGCATGCGCCACCAAAACCGGCTCTGTTTGGGCATTGCTGTACCCCAAGGTTCTCACAGCTACAGTCTGGGAGCTGGGAGCAGTTGTTCTCTGTGAAACATGCAAGCAGTTCGGGAAGGCTGTTTGAAATTGGGATCCGGCATCTCCCGGGTCCCTCCTCACTTCAGTCAGTCGCTGCAGGCAGATGGCTGTAAGCAGAGTTCTCAGGCTTGGGCTGTGACCAAGGCAGCTGGGAGAGGAGGATTCAGCAGGCAGTGGCTGCAAAGCCTTCCTCAGTGAGGTGGGCATGGGAAGGCAGAGAGCAGCCTGCTTTTCTTTACAGCCCTGGAGAACAGTATGGGAAGTCAGTCTTTTTCTTTTTAGAAAAGAACGGGTCTTTTTCTAAAAAAAAAAAAAAAAAAAAAAAAGCATGGGACACTCAGGAAAAATCAGCAGTCCTTGTGTCCATAGTCAAATGCTTTAGACATAGCGAGGGGGGAACACCTCCCCTTCCCCCCCTACACACCAGAATCGGACTCCTGGGTGCACAGCGTAAGCAAGGGGGCGGATTTCAGTACTATTACAGTGGCCATATGTGGGCCTCTCAAGTGGGCAGAGTGCTGATTCAGTAGCTCTGTCTCCGACCCCCTTCTGCTCAGCAGCTGCTTTGGGAAGTGTCTCCAGCCCAAAGCCCTGTAGGGCCACTCCTGTTTGTTTTCTTTTGTCACTAGGCCCAGGTGGTGGCAGCTTAAGTCCACATTCAGCCACTCAGGGGCTGCTCTGAATGAGGTGGGCAGTCGCTGCAGCTGTCCTCTTCTGTAGCCTCCCTATCTGTCTAATATCTTTTTCTTTACTAAGTTCTGGAGGGAGCATCTCTGCAGTCCCTCCATTCTCTGCAACTTGTTGTCTGATGCTGACTGGCCTATAAGAGACATCACTACATTGGCTTGGCGATCTGCTGCCATGGGATCAAAATGGGTGGACATCCTGTACCCCTCCAATAGTCTTTCTAAGAATCCTGCAGGAGTACTATCAGACCTTTGTACTATTGCTCTTACCTTAGCCAAATTAGCAAATTAGTGGGGTGCTTTCCAAACTCCCCTTTTTTAGACCCACCAATCAGAATCTGGCAATAAAGATGGAGCTGCTCCCTACCAGCTAGAGTATTGAAGTCCCATTCGGGTCAAGTCAGAGGGAAGGTGTCCCATCCTCTATCTTGTTTGGTGATTGAGTTGGCCTGCTGACAGGTCCTGGGACATTCTTTTGAGCTTCAAAGAGAACTTACTGTTTTTTCTCTGTGGTTAGGAGCACCTGTAAGAGCTGCTGACAATCATCCCAAGGGGGCTGATGGGTAACCAGAACAGATTCTTTAAGCCCCGGCACAGCCTGAGGGTCCCAAGAGAAGGAAGGGTTATAAATAAAGATTAGAGGCAGAAAAAGGCAGTATTGTCATTGGCCTACTACTGAGGGATGGATAAATGCTTGGGAGGTCACTCTCTCCCTAGTGGATATCCCTCCTCTGTCCCAGCATAGACATTGAGTGCTGAAGTTTTCAGGGCTAGGGCCCGACCAGCAGGGCTCCTCAGGAATGAAACGCTTCCTCTGGGGTAGGAGGAAGGAGAAGTTTGCCATGCCAGAGCGCTTGGCTGGATATCAGGAAGAACAGGAGGTGCCTGGATTCTGGGTTCCTTCGATCCTGTACAGGAAAGAGAGAAGACAAAGGGATCGGGGAGGGGCAGCCATTGCCTCTCCAGCAGCGGGGCTGCTTTTGGAACCTGGTGAACTGATGAAGGCCAGGGGGCCAGTGCCAGGTTCTGAATTCCTGCAAGTGGATTTTAACAAAGACAAACCAACATACAAAAATGAAAATACAAAGAGACAGACACAAACTCAAAACCAGAAGCTGGCGCTCTCACCACCACTCTGGTGCAGAACTGAAAATACACAAGGACAAAAAGACAGACATAGACTCAAAATCAGAAGCCGCAAGGCAGCAGATCCAAAAATACAGATGGAGGATCATGCCTCCCCTGCATACGAGGGCGACCTGGTGATCCCTCCCTCCCATAAATGCCCTTTAACCTCTTTCAGGGCTAGGGACAGGGATCTCAGGACATGTCTGCCTCCTCCCTTAGCCCTGTTTTAATACAGACTCTGTGCAGGTACAATTCGCAAATTACCGATTCACAATTACACAGAAACAGAAACACAATACACAAACAGACAGACATAAAAATGAGCTTGTTTCTTTGTACCTGCAACTGGGTCTAAAGTGTTTCTGAAATTGACTCAATTCCCAGTCAGGGAACCAAATGTTGGACTCTAGCATCCAAACACCGGGGAGGAGTCGCCCCCAGAGACCAACTCTCACACCACAGCCAATGCAAAAGCACGAGGATTTTACTAATTCTGTCATGACAGGATCCCTTAGCATTCGGAAAGCTGAGAGACCTCTAATAGCTTATACAGGCTACTTTTAAAGGGGAAGGCCACAGAATCAAGGGGGTTTGTTTTTTGACTATTATGATTGGCTTATTCAAAAGGGCTATTACTAATAATTGGCTGGAGAGCTGTTGCCAGATCAGATGAGGTAAGAGGTCATTTTTGACCCCGTTTCCCAGGGGACTGAATCAAAACATACGTATATGAGTAATTGTTCAGGAACTGAGTACATGCATGTGTAGCTGTTAGGGCCTTAGTTTCCAGGGGAGGAGGGGAAGCACTATGACACGGAGGCTGAGAAGGTTCAGAATTGTCAAAAATGGCTTCAGAATTGTCTAAAAGTCTTGCAGTATTTTATATAGACAGAATAACCCTAGCAAAATAGCATAATCACTAAAAGTCTTCCCAACAAAAAAGCCCAGGACCAGACACTTTTGGCATATTGAACTACCTACTATTCAAATAAAAGTTAAAGCACATCCACCTCCAATTATTCCAGAAAGTAGAAAAAAGGATCATTAACAAATTCATCTTATCCATCCAAAATTACAATGATAGTAAAATCACAGACAAAAATATTATGAACACTGATGAAAAAATACTCATTATATAATTACAATCTGAACGCCATAATATTCTATGATTTTACCATGATGAACTATGCTTTATCACAGATATGTAGGGATGGTTCAATGTACAAAATTCAAAAAATCTATTGAGCATATATGGACGGTTGCCTTCAGTAGAAATATACAACATGTCTTGGCTCTTTACATAGAGCTGTGAAATGTGTTTTCATTCCTGCTGCATCTACTCTTCTTTGTCATCTGCTGGAGAAGGCTGTTGCAGTCTGCCATCATCTTTAATCTTTGGACAATGCAGCGCCAAGATACCCTAGAGGATTTCCTGCCCAACAACCATAATCTTTCTTGCCATTATTGTGGAGACTCAGTCCAAATTTGTGATGGTTATCTTGATCAATCAGCCTCCTAACACTGTTATTTCCTTCTCAGCCTGTTGTTTTAAGGACATCAGAAGCTCAATGGCTTGGCAGAAGTCTGAGCTTCCATTCAGTGGAATATTTGTTGTGGCTCCAGACAGGGGCATGGCCCCCACACTACCAATCACTCTAGAACCCAAACTTCCAGACCTAAAAAAACTAAAACTATGGGAATGGGAAGCAAAGTCTTTGCTCAGAAGCGCACTAGGGGTGATAGCGAGAGGAACTATTCCCTTTTCTCCCTCTTAAGCCTGGACCAATGGACATTGGTCTAAGGAGAAAGCTGCCTCCGCAGAATCATGACCCAGCACTTAGAAGCTGATGTTACTTCTTTAATCTTTCCCTTGTGTCTTGAAATGTTCAGTTCATCTTTATGTCCTGACAGCTGCTTTAGGAAGTCGGTAAAACATGGGAATATCAACTGAACACATCATAATGAGATGCAATAAGCATAGGCACAAACTCTCATATCAAGGCTGGAGAAGGAAGAAAAGGTTTCCAAGACAAACAGGTCTCTGACAAAAAGGTCAAAGACTCCCCCACACTCCCACTGTTGGGAGTCCCACAAGAACCCCCGAACTAACAACCCACAGTATGCATACAGAGGACATAGGCAGACCCATTGCAGGACTGTTGTGATTGCCTCTTCAGTCCCTGTGAGTCCCTATGATCCCCGTTTATCTGATTGTGTGAAACCTTTTACTGCCATCAGCTGTGGAGAAAGCCTAACTGATGACAGCTGGGCCAGTCACCAGTCTCTGAGTACAGCAATTTCATTAGGTATCTTTTCATTAACATTTGTGTGTGTGTGATTGTGAGGACCTTGCACAAACTTCCCCAGCTGAGCAGAACTGGGCTGCTTCTAACAGAAATACCACTGAAATCCACAAAGTGATTCTACATTTTATTCCTTTTATATTGTATTGTATTGTATTGGGGTTATAAAATTTTGTATACATAAACTGACAAGGGTCCTCTGCAAGAGGAACAATTGCTTTTGTCCACTAAGTCATCTCTCCAGTCCCCACAAACTGAGTTCGGAGGAAAAATGTCTTCATTCTCTTCCCCTTTCTCTTGTAAGAAAAACATTCATGGTGTTTTCTCCTTTGCTCTCAGCCCTTTATAATATTGTTATGCAAGTCCTATCCAAGACAGGTTTTTCCAAAGAAACCTGTTGGGATGTGCTGAGGGAGGCATTAGCTAAATTTAATCCAAGATTCTGAATCACTAGACAAAAATCAAAACAGTACTGCAACAGAGGAGAGGTTGCATAGAGTCCATCAGAGTTCATCCTGTTCCTCCCCCCACCCCTGCCATTCTGTAGACACCAAAATAAAAAGTTAGAGATAGATATGGGGTTCACACTGACAACCAGAAAAGGAAAGCAGCCAAGCCACTAGAGAACGTCTTTCCTCTGTTAAGGCTGGGTGACTGTAGAAGAAGCAGAATATTAAGCCTCTCTCATCCCATTTTATATTACATCTAGTTGCTGGGATTTCCCCTAGGCTAGGATTGAAGGTGTGAGCCACCACCACCCTGGACTTGTTACTGCGTTGATCTTGTTTAGTTGTAAGGTGCCTTTAAAACTCACAGAGATACATATACTCTGTCAAACAAATCCTGGGATTACAGTGTGTGTGTCACCATTGCCTGATACTCCGGTGGCTTTAAGCTTTACTTGCTGGTCTTCAGGCCAGATTTATTTATAAAAATACAAAAAATATACCACTACAATATTCAAGTCATTAATAAATGTATTAAAGTACTACTAACCGTGTTGTCTTTCCCCAGAGTTGCTGTAAATGCTCCATGTACCCCATAGTCTACCCAGGTGTCATCGGTATCAACAATGGCCACTGCTTCTGGAATACACGTGTAGCATACTGGTGACAGGTGTCTGGTATTGCTTCAGACATTTGAGAGAAGGCTCCAGTAGACCTTGAGCAGAAGTCAGGGAGCTGTACACTTCAGCCACCAAGTGGGGGTATGAATCCACCATTGTCTTCCAGCCTCTGGTCTGAGAGACCTGGGAACCATGAGCTGTAATAAAATTCAGCACCTGTGTTTTCAGCTGCCCTGTCCTGTGGAGGTCAGCCAGGAAGAGAGTGTGGGCAGCAGTCCACAGAGAGGTCCCCGAAGAGGGCACTCTGGCACATGATCTTCAAACGCTCCAGGCCATACTTGTCAGCAGCTGCCAGCACCGCATCTGCCATGCTGTGGAGGACTGGTTCTTTTCCCGGTTGTAAATGAAGCTCATCATTGCCTTGAAGACTTCAGGTTCCAGGCATGAATCTCAATGCGGCAATCTTTCTGCTCTCCTCCATGTCATATTCAAACATGGCTCTGAAAACTGGAGAGCGAGCAGCTAAGATGGCCTTTGTGAGCCTGGAATTCCTGGCCAGCTACCACCAGGCAGCAGTCTGTGAAGCTGGAATTCTTCCACAGCTGTCCTAGATCAACTCCTAATTGGGCATTTGGGAACCTGGATTCTCTGCTCCGTGCTGTTGTCAGGGATACTGTAGGAGATAAGGGACCAGCATCCCCAAGCAGAGAGGGTGAACTGGTCTTCATGGCAAAGCCCATAAGTATGGTCCAACAGAAAAACTTGATGATGACCATTTTGAAACCCTTTTGGTAGCCTGGCAGGAAACTAAAAGTTTTATGGCTAGTCATAGGTTCATTTTTTCTCCTTTGGAATTTATGGTACAAAACTTGAACTGTACTGTAATGGGATCTTTGGAGAAGCTGAGCAGCTAACTCTAGGTTGAACTGACAGGTAATCTGAGCTTTCTTTCATCGATGCCCTAAGGGTGAACTCTCAAACACCATTTGACCATTGTTCCTGTATTGAGAAAGTTGGGCTTCTAATACTGTCCATCATTTCCTCCAGAATAAACGGAGGAAGTTGTGTGGATTGGTTCCACCTTGGCAGGAGAAATTCTGGATGTTGAACAGTTTATAGCCCCAGATCTTGTCTATGGCATCCTGCGACCATTTCTCCTGGATGTCGTTTGAAGTTTAAACTGGCTCCAAAATGAAATACTAGGATTTGTTCTTCTCTTGCTCTGTAGGATAAAATAATAGGCATGATATATATTTTTTAGCTTCTGTTTCTCCTCTGTTCCCTCTTCTATGAGGCTGGAAACTGAGTCTCTGAAATTATCCAGATTTTCAATTCTAGTTTTCATTGTGGATAGCCTAGGCTACAAGAGACTGTGTTATCACTTTATTTTTTTTCTAGATTGAATCTTAGTTAAATGGATTTCCAACTTTGAGAATCATACACAACTTTTGATAATTTGTAACATTTTATATACTCATCCAAAATTTTGCACAGTGGTTCTCTAGAGTAACAGAACATACCCAAGGACTCTCTCTGTATGAACAAAGGAGATTCATTAGAATGACTTAGGGCTGCTGTCCTGCTAATCCCACAAAGGCTACCTGTGAAGGGAGAGTCCAAGAATCCAGTACTTACTCAGTCCAGGAGGTTAGAGTGCCGACTGGTCCTCAGTCTATGCTGAATGAATTATAAAGAAGAATCCTCTAATGCCAGTGAAGGAATGGTCTTGCTACAAGGTGAGGCCAAGCAGGCAATGAGCAACAGCTTCCTTCATGTTTTTTTAGAGGCTCCCAGGAGGCAGAAGGTGTGGCTCAGCTAGAGGTGTGTCCTTCAGACTCTAGATATGGATTAAAGGTGTGTTTCTTCAGGCCTTGAGATAAATGTTTGTGTTTTTCTTCTCCAAAGTGTGTCTGTGAAGTGCTTGTACCTACTTCAACTTAAGCAAAAACATTTCTCACAGTAGTGACCTCTGTTTTATGATTTTAGTTCATTCCCAGGTGTAGTCAAGTCAGGAACCAAGAACAACAATCTCAAGAGAATTTGCTTACTGGGGTCAATCTTCCATAAATAAGGGAATGGTGTTCATGCCTACACAGCTGTTACTACTCCTCTCATGTTGTTATAAGAATTCCTCCCATATACATGATCTGGTAAGAAATGCTTTTCTTACCCTGTCAGTGTTCACAGCATGAAGGTCTAGGTGGAAGAATTCATATAAGGAGGCAGGAGTAGAGCCAGAGCAGGATTCTCTGAAAGTGGCTGCCTTCCTTCCTGCTTTTATTCCATTTCAGACTCACAGTCCCTGGGATGGCTCCACTAAATTATTGGTGGTTTTTCTGGTCCTCCTCAGTTAATCCTCCTTATACTCTCTTTCCTGATCCACATAAGGGTGTGCTATGAGAAAATTCTAATACTTCTTTCCATCAATCAGACTGCTGAGATTAAGTGTCCTCATTACCTCATACTTTTCCTCCTCACTGGTGAGTTGTGTTCTTCAACTTTGAACTAGCATGCTGGACTTTAAATGGGAGAGAGTATTCTGGCTTCTAAAGGGTGCAGAATAATTTCAAACAGTTATTAAAGAAGGGACTTTGAGATGCTTCCCCTTCCGCTTAGATTGTTATCTGTAAAATACTCCCCACATCTATCATCTTTCTCTAGCTCGTCATGTCTGTAGGGACACACAAAGCCTAGAGGACAGGAAAATAACTTCAGTGATTCAATCCTGTCAAGCAATTCCCAGCCTAGCTCTCCTGAAAGTCTGGCTCCAATGCTACTCATCTCTCAAGGAAAAATAAATGAATCAATTGGTTTGATCTCCTAATGTTAGTTCCTCAGTTAGGAATCTATACAGGTGGGTAACTAATAACATCAGTTACTGTTTTCTATGTAGGTTTAGGTCAGGGTGGCAAGTACCACTTCCCTCCCAATGTGTCATTTGAGTGAAGGTAGGCAGTCAATGCAGGACCCTCATTTGTAAAAGAAATTCTTTACATTTCTACCTGGGTTTCCCAGGAGCAAATTCCTGGAGAGAAGAGCAGATTTTCATGGGGAACTTAGAGTTCCCTGTGGTTCAAGTACAGGATTGTTCATATAGAGAATTATTCTCAAACCTCTACTACAGAGCTACAGTACTGAAAAAGAAAGCATATTTAACAAGTTGGTGTTGACATAACCGGATATCAACATGTAGAAGAATGAAAATAGACCCATATCTTTCACCATGCACAAAACTCAAGTCCAAATGGATCCAAAGACCTCAACATAAAGCCAGCCACACTGAACTTTATAGAGGAGAGAAAGTGGGAAGTACACTTTAATGCATTGGTATAGGGAACTGCTTCCTAAATATAACTCCAGCAGCACAGACACTGAGAGAAAAAATTAATAAATGGGACCTCCTGAAACTGAAAAGCTTCTGTAAAGCAAAGAACATGATCAACAAGACAAAATGGCAGCCTACAGAATGGGAAAAGATCTTCACTAACCCCACATCAGACAGGGGTGTAGTGTGGAGCTGCGGGAAGGCCTGCCTTTCATCCTGCCAGGCTCCCACTCAGCTAGATTTACACCAGAAATAACAACACACACATTGTATTCTTTTAAACACTGTCTGGCCCATAAGTTTTAGCCTCTTATTAATTAATTCTCACATCTTGCTTTTAACCCATATTTAGTAATTTGTATACTGCCACGAGAGGTGGCTTACCAGGAGAGATCTTGACCTGTGTCCTTCTTGGAGAGGAGAGGCATGGCAACTACTTGAGGTGGTTGCCTCACTTCCCTTCTTCCCAGCATTCTGTTCTGTCTACTCCACCTATGTAAATTCTGCCCTATCAAAAAGCCAAGGCACTTTTTTATTAAGCAATGACAGTCCTCCATCATTTCCCATTTTTCTGTTTGAACAAAAAAGGCTTTAACTTTAACATAGTAAAATTACATATAACAAAACAGTTATCAAGTAAAATTATAGTTACAATATTTATATCTATTTTATCTTTTATCATAACAAAGGAAAACAACTAAAACTATCTATTTATTCTTTAACTCTATCAAAGACTCCTGACAGATATAATATAACTAAATAAACAAGAAATAAGCAACTTGCAAACTCTAGAAATTACAGAGACTATCTCGTTGTCTGGACAGTCACCCAAAGTTCTTTTGTACTGTTGGGGCATCCATCTTCAGCCTTCGGGCCCATAGTATCCAGCAGACTTTTCCATGAAGCAGGAAATTTCAAAGACAGTTTAGTCACTATCTGCTGTGTCCTGCAGAAGATCTCGCAGACTCTTTCGTGAATCAGGAACCCCAAAAGACCATCTCACGTTTAGGAAGTTCAACAGTCCTCTCTCTGCAGGTTCTTTGTGTCCAGTCTATGCATCAGTCCAGGCAAGAGCAGTTTTTTGCCCAAATGGCTATCAAACTCAATAAGGAGCCTCTTAGATGCCCATCTTCCTCTTGAAGGGGCAGGACGTTGTCTCATTGTCATGAAAAGCTCTAAGTTATTAAAACATTTCAATGGCATATATTGTAGTCTTTGAAAGATTTGAAGAATGGCCTATCTGAAATATATCTATGTACATGTAGAAAATCTAAATAACATGACTACAAGTTTGACTATTATTGATGACTATCTATTAACAACCTATATACATTATATTTTTAAATGAACTACACAATCACAATACCTTAATCAGTATCAGAAATGCATATACATATAACAAAATTGACCTTAAATTTATATCAACACAGCAAAAATTTATACCAATGTAAATTATTCATATCTATATTATATCTTCCTTTAAATGTAAAAGAACATTTATAAACAATATTTGGGAACATGGGCATACTTATTTTTCTCCAAATTTCTTCCTACTGAATGGGGACGCTGTTAATCAGATCTTTCATGGTATAACCTGTGTGCCAGGTTCATCTCAGTCATCAGTTGGGTGAAGTCATTTTCTGAAAGTGTTCATAGCAACCTTTCAGGAGGGCATGGTCTATCATACCATATTGGGATAGAAGCAATCCATATGGTCTCATTTTCTGTGAAAACAAAAGAAACTCCTTTCCAAAGCATCATGTCCTTAGATCCAAATTTTAAAGTTAAGGTATTTTTAAAATATCTATGCTGTAATAGTTTAGCAGCATTTATAAACAAATAACTTTTAGCAGCTCTTGCTCCTTCCTCAGCATTCAAACAATTTAAAGAGGGCATAATAGAATACAGTATCAAGATTCTCTGTGTATTTTCCATCTTTGTGCGGCTTTTTTTAACCTCTATTTTGTTTATTTTTACTTTTATTTTTTGAGACAGGTTCTCTGTATATCTTTGTCCTGGGATAACTCTGTAGACCAGGCTGTCCTTGAACTCACAGAGATCCATCTGCCTCTGCCTCCCCAGTGCAGGGATTAAAGGTGTGTGCTACAACACCTTGAACTCACAGAGATCTGTCTGTCTCTGCCTCCTAGGCATTGGGATTAAAATTGTGTCCTGCCACACCTTGAAATCACAGAGGTCAATCTACATCTGCCTCACAAGTGTTGGGATTAAAGGTATGTACTACCACACCCAACTACTTTTTTGTATTTTTAAGAACTTTAATTTTTAGCCTGCATATATTTTTGACATATAGTAAACCATTTAGACATTTTTTTTTACTTTGAATCTTTTGTTTATTGTATATCTCTCTTTTGTGACCATATGAGTCTTTAATTTACCAAGCAATATTGGTAGGATTAAAGCTGTCGCTTTGGCAGCTGGGTACAGCCCATTCCTTAGCTTTCCAGCCTCATGGCAGAGGTATCAGCTGTAGCCACGTTTATCATCACAACTCTATGGCGGTTTAAGGCCCTGCCATCAAGCAAGCTGCAGCATTCTATTCACAGACTACATTCAAATCCTCCATAGTCAGACTGCCTGCCTGAAAGAGTCAGAGTTTGCCTGGTAGGACAGCACAGAAAGCCGGAATTTTAAAACAGCAAAACTTTTTTCCTGCTACAGTTGAAAACTGAAAAGCATGTGGTTGGTTTTTCATCAATATTATGTAAGTGTTTCATGGCAGGACCTTTTAAAAGAGCTGCGGGGTTTTGCAGCTAAGGCTGAGTCAGGAAGCCTCTCTTAAATGAGAGCGCTTGCTTGCCTCTTGCAAGCAGAGCCAGACCAGACAAATTGCTGTTACCAAGAAAACACGCTTTACTCTATTCTTTCCCAAGTTTTCTCAAGCTTTCTGTGGATTCAGTTACCCACGTGGGCACCATGCTGTAGTAATGGAGCTGCGGGCAGGCCTGCTTTTCATCCTGCCTGGCTCAAACTCGGCTAGCTTTACATCAGAAATAACAACACACGAATTGTATTCTTTTAAACACTGCCTGGCCCATTAGTTTTAGCCTCTTATTAATTCTCACATCTTGCTTTAATCCATATTTAGTAATTTGTGTAGCACCACGAGGGGTGGCTTACCAGGAGAGATCTTGACTTGTGTCCTTCTTGGAGAGGAGAGGCATGACAACTGCTTGAGGTGGTTGCTTCACTTCCCTTCTTCCCAGCATTCTGTTCTGTCTACTCCACCTATGTAAATCCTGCCCTATCAAAAAGCCAAGGCAGTTTTTTATTAAGCAATGACAGTCCTCCATCATTTCTCCTTTTTCTGTTTAAACAAAAAAGAATAGATATAAATACTATAACTACTTGATAACTGTTTTGTTATATGTAATTTTGCTATGTTAAAGTTAAAGTCTTCTTTTTTTTGTTTAAACAGAAAGAGGTGAAATGATGTGGGAGAGTCTTCTGTTTGTGTTGATTTCATTCATTAATAAAGAAACTGCCTTGGCCCATTTAATAAGCCAGCCCATAGGTGGATGGAGTAGACAGAACAAGAAGAAGGAAGTGAGGTAGACGGCTCAGACAATTGCCCCACCTCTCCACTTTGGGACATTCGCCATGAAGCCAGCCACATGGTCAGACATGCTGAATCTTTCCCGGTAAGACACCACTCATGGTGTTACATAGATTATAAGATATGGGTTAAAGCAAGAGATGTGAGAATTAGCTAATAAGAGGCTGGAACTAATGGGCCAGACAATGTTTAAATGAATACAGTTTGTGTGTTGTTATTTCAGGGCATAAGCTCACCAGGCATCCGGGAGCTGGAGGGGACAAAAAGCAGGCCTGCCTGCAGCTCCATCACTACACAGGGGAGCAGAAAACCATGTATAGCTCAATAAAATATCAATAAAAATGTTGGAAAACATTACTATCTGCAAATTTTTCAATAAACACATTTATTTTTTTTAAAAAAAGAATCATTCTAGGAATGTGACAGGTGCAGCTTTAATTTAAGATAGGTGGTTATCTGGGGTACATGGCATAGTCAAAAGAATTCATGTCCCCAACAGGGGGAGGCACAAATCTTAATTGTCAGGAGTGTCCTCGTATCACAGAAAGCCGTTTATAATTACAGGAAAACAAAGTGGCTGAAACATATAGAAACAATATATAAGCACACACATGTAAACACACGTGCAGAGTGGGGTGAGAGAGAGAGAAAAAGAGAGAGAGGGAGAGAGAGAGGGAAGAGAGAGAGAGACAGAGAGAGAGAGAGACAGAGACAGAGAGACAGAGAGAGAGAGAATGCAATACTGCTTGAACTTGGATTTAAGCCAATCTGTCAACCAACCTTTCTCAGAGTGTGTTTTTAAGCACAAAAACCATATTCCGGTTGACACATTTCAGTTAAAAAGAAAAATTAGCCAGATGAAGCAGTACAGAAGCCAAAATGCTAGTATATTTTGAGCAAGGTTTGAACATTGAGATATATTCTCTGAACTATGGACTTTGCTGGATTAAGTCTTTGTTTTAGTGAGGCAGGTGTGGCTGATTTTGACACAGTGCTGGGATTTACCCTTTGCATGGTAATTGCATCAGAGATACAGTTGTGCTTATGTCCAGTGGCCCCACTAATGTCTGGGTCCTGTTACACAGGTTGACCTGTGCACCATGAGCCTATGGTGCCCTCAGAGGCCAGAAAGGCTGGATACCTTGATAACTGGAGTTACCAGTGTTCTCAGCTGTCCTGTGAATGTAGTGAATTGGATGCCAGTCTTCTGGAACTGCATCCAGTACTTTTTACTGCTGAACCATTTCTCCATCCCATCAGAGGTACTTTCTTAAAGATGATCAAATGGCTCTGAAAACAATTTTGTTCTCTAAAGCTGTGACAGCCTGAAATATTTTAGCAAGAATTTAGAAGGTAATCATCTGTGCTTTCATGCATTTTTTTCTTTTTGACAACTTGTCACTCTGCATATTTGGCTGTATGGACCATGTTAGCTTTGGACTCCAGAGTTGACTCATCATCTGCCTTCAGACTACTCAGATCAAAGCCATAGGCTACCATACCATGCCTGGTTCATGTATTTCTCTTCAATTCCTTTAACCACACTTAGTCTTACAAATCATTTTGTCATTAAATTAATTAATTTAAATAAGAGTGAGATTTTATTGTTATTGATAGTAGTACTATAATTTTATCATCATCTTCTTCATCATCATCATTAACAATTTGTGACATAATCTCACTAGGTTGTTTTACATGAGTAACATCCACCTCAGAATCACAGTGACAAGTGCTCTGTGTCCTTGCTGGACCCAGTTCTCTGTGGGACAGCCTGAAGAGACTTAAGAAAGGAAGACATGAGGGAAGGCTGAAGAAGGGTAAGACTGAAAATGTAGCTTAGTAGTAGGGAACTTGCCTAGAATGTTGGAAGTCCCTGATTCTATGTCCTGCAGAACACACAGATGCAGCTGCCCACAGATGACTGCATGCCTATGGGCGACACCACAGAGAGAATAATGCTGCCTGGAGATCAAACAGTGAATGTCAGAGATTCAGTGATATTTGGATTTATTCATTCATTAGAATATTTTTAAAGGGCTCAAGAGTCAGGATTGTTGGTGCTCTTCTTACCTGGGAGGATGAGGTTATCAGAAACTGTTGAATATATTCTTCTCAAAACCAGAATACTCTCTCATTTTAAGGCCCTGCAGAGTATGCATGGAAGTTTAAACTTTGAAGAGGACAGAGGTCCGCAATGAAGTTTTCCTGTCATAAGGTATTGAAAAACAATCTAATCAGTCAATGTGAATGAACTGAAAAACATTTATGATCTTCTCATAGCAAATTACACTTGTGGTGGTTATTCTTGGTCCCCAACTTAGCTAAACTTGGAATTAACAAAAATCTAAAATGGACAGCACACTTGTGAGAAATTTTTTTCTTGAGTTGAGTAGGTAGATCTCCTTCCAATATGAATTTGACGGTTGAAAGATAGAAACTTTTAATCTGGAATTGATGCCAGAAAACACACACCTTTAATCCAGATCTCAAGGTTTGAAGACACACCCTACACTAGGCCACACCCTCTGCTGTTAGCATAAAAGGAGAGGGAAGAAGGAAGGGCTGCCCTTTGCTGCCTGTCTTTGCCTTGCAAGTATTTCCCTTCGCTGGCAGTAGAGAATTCCAGCATAGACTGAGGAATAGCCAAGACATCAGGCCTCTGGGACTGAGTAAGTACTGGGTTCTTGCACTTTCTCTTCACAGGTAGCCTTTTTTGGGATTAGCAGGACTGCATCCCTAAATCATTCTAATGAATCACTCTCCTTCATACAGAAAGATCCATTCTCTGTGTTCTGTTCCTTTAGAGAACCCTAGTATAACACTTTTTGTTATAAGAGTATATATAATGTTCCAAATTATTGAAAGTTCTGTATAATTGTCAAAACTAATCATCTTCTTACTTACTATTCAATCTAGAAAAAAATGGAGTGATGTAAGAAAGAGGGCCAAGTACTCTAGACTGTCTTCTCTGAATTCCATAGTGCAATGTGGATAGAATTTCAGACAGACTCAAGTTTCTTACCTCATAGAACAGAGAACAGAGGAGAACACAAAAACTAAAAAAATAAAAAATTATCTATAATTGTGACCCCGAGGTTGAAGAAGAAAACTATCCTGTTCTTCTTTGGCTCCAGGTAAACCTTCACACTCCCAGCAGCAGATATGTCAGGGGACCTGGGAGCTGAGAGAAGTGGCTACACACAGATCAGAGTAAAGAAGTTCTCCACAAATGGACCATCAGCAACTACTCTTCTTGCTTGGAGGAAAACTTGGGGAAATGTATTAAAAGTCCCACTTTCTCACCAGAAGCCAATGACACACAGAAATCGTATATGAATGTCTACTTGAATGGGCTTGATGAGGAAAGCAGATGTAACCTGTCAGTTTTTGTACGGTTGCTCAGCTGTCTAAAGAGCCCCATGTGGGCAAAGTTCCAGCTTTGGATCATAAATGCCAAAGGAGAAAAATACCAAATCATGAACAGTGGAAGAGTCGTCAGGTTCGACCTAGACCAAGACTGGGGCTTCAAAATTTTCTTCCCTCGAGACTTCCTTTTGTCCACTCCATGTTTGCTTCTCCGAGATGACAAACTCAAATGCTGCTGTGAGGTGAGCGTGGTTCAGGACTACATCAGCATCCCTGAACAAAACATGGAGCCAGGGATTGAAATTCCAGGGTGAAACCAGTAGATGAGCTAGGAGAACTGTGGGAGAATTCCCGCTTCACAGACTGCTGCCTGGTGGTAGCTGGCCAGGAATTCCGGGCTCACAAGGCCATTTTAGCTGCTCGCTCTCCAGTTTTCAGAGCCATGTTTGAACATGACATGGAGGAGAGAAGAAACAACTGTGTTGAGATTCTTGACCTGGAACCTCAAGTCTTCAAGACAATGATGGACTTCATTTACACTGGGAAAGAACCAGATCTCCACAGCATGGCAGATGCGGTGCTGGCAGCTGCTGACAAGTATGCCCTGGAGCGTTTGAAGGTCATGTGTGAGAGGGCCCTCTACAGGGACCTCTCTGTGGAGAATGCTGCCCACATTCTCTTCCTTGCTGACCTCCACAGCGCAGTGCAGTTGAAAACACAGGCAATGGATTTCATTACAGCTCATGCTTCCAAGGTTTTTCAGACCTCGAGCTGGAAGACAGTGGTCAACTCCTAACCCCACTTGGTGGCTGAAGTATGTGTCTCCCTGGGTTCTGCACATTGTCTTTTCCGGGAGCCCCCTCTCAAACACCTGAAGTGATGATAGGACCCTGTGGGCTGTGACCTACAGAAAAAGCAGTCAGGATTGTTACTAATGACACCTGTTTTGCCTGTGGGCACCAACACAGCTACCAGTCCTGGCTTTAACACATCTATAAATGAGTTGAAGGGCAGGTAGGGGGAGGAGCAGCACTGAACTCTGGTATACTCTATGCAACGTCTTCCCTGTCATTAGACTGCTTTGATTTTTGTCCCATTAGATGGAAACTGGGATTCAGGGTTCTGCTGATCCCAAGCTCATCCCAGTAAGGTATCTTTGCAGAAAACTGTCTGTATTGGATGAGAAGAACATATTCTCAAGGGCTTAGAACAAAGGAAAGAGTAAACATGAATGTTTATTTACAAAAGAAGGGCAAGAGAAATAAGACATTTTTTCTCCAAACTCAGCATGTGAGAACTGGAGAGATGATGACTCAGTGGACAAAGGCAATAGTTATTCCTGCAGGGGACCCTTGATCACTTCCCAGCACACATGGGGGGCTTTTCAACCATCTCTAACTGGGGCTACAGAGGATCTGAGTTCCTACTCCATGGGCACAGCCATCTCTGTAGACAAAACCTTACCCAATTAAAATATAAAATGTGTAAAATATTTAAAATCAGGTTGTGGGTTCTAGTAGTATTTCTGTTTCATGAAGCCCATTTTAGTCCCTCCAACTCTGCTGAGCTCTGGAGGTTTGGACGCAGTGTTCATGCCACATAGGACCACAAGCCCTCAGTTCTCTTTCTTAGCACTGACTGTGGCAGAGTGGATAACAGCCCATCATGCTCTTGTGAAAAATGAGATATGAGGTCCTAAGGGGAAAAAAGACAACTGCCCCTGGCAGTGTGTTGATTGACTCATCTTTGAAAAATAACATTTGATTGGTTCTGAAAAAGGAGAAGGGGATTGATTCATTAAGAATTCAAACTTTCTCTTCCTGAACTGTGGTTTGTAGCGGCGATCGGAGGAACTTGGAAATTGGAAATAACTGAAAATAGTCCTTTTAGAATAAATCAGTTTTAATTAAAGGAGAATAAGGGAACTTACAGAACCAAGGGTCCAGCGAAGCAGAGCGTGACGCGGGGGAAAAAACAGGGCCTCCCTCCCGGACCCGGTTCTTTTTAAAGGTACCCTTCTCCCCTGGGGCAGCCACGCCCCTGAATGCAGGGATTGGGCCAGCTGCCCCAACATCTCCCCCTTTTGTCTAAATAAGGCAGATTCAGAAACCAAATACAACCATATACAATGGGAATAGATCATATAAAATTACAAGAAGTAAACAATATTAGGCGAGGAACATATAACAAAAATTTTACTAATCATTCTACTTTAGGAAGTCTAAATAATGTAGAAGGTAGCTACAATTATCTAATCTTCAACCCCATCAAAGATCTGAGAAGGGAAGTAATATTACTAAAGCAACCAGGAAGCACAAACGAGAAACTTCCAAAATGTGCAACAGAAGACAGAGACAACTGACTACCTGGGCAACCACATGAAATCTTGTTAGCAATGTTGAGGCAACCAACTTTGTCTGAGGCCTGATATAACCTGACATACCATTATACAACAGCAAGGAACCTTTAGTAGAACTATCTTATCCTGTCTTGGCAAGATAAGACAATTCTGTTTTATACACTTATGGATATTTTATAGCTTAGTCAGTAGTGGAGGTATGGGCTTTTCTTTGCCCAAAGGCCAGTTCTGCCAAGAAGAAGACAAACTCCCAGTGGAGTATCTTTGGTGCTCAACGTTCTCTTGGGAGTAGAGCATTGTTGCCAGGAGTGATTGTGTCTCATAATTACAAAACTCTAGGTTAGATTAAAGGCCATGTTCTACAGCTCTTCAAAGAGGTCGAAGATTATGCTATCTATACTAAATACAACCTCTATATGTCTAAAACACCTGATTATCCTAAATATAAATATGACAAACATATAATTCTCAACACTTATCTAACTGTATGACTAATAGAATAGACAACTGTGCAATAAATGAAGACAATGATTTCCAAATGTAAACAGGGTCATTACATAAATAATATCTGAGGTAGAAATGTACATTGCAATATGGTATACAATGTCAATATAACAATTGTTTCAAACAGAGGTAGTATCATACTCTCATACAATGTTCAATATATCAATATACAAGAATCAACACTCATATAGTTTTCAAAAAACAATAACTCACAAAAATCAATTATTCCTTCAGTTCACCAGTTAATCGCTCCCCCCCCTTTTTTGAGATATATATATAGTTTATACCCCTGAGTCCATATAAAGCCTTCCACAACCCCTCAACCCTATACCAGCCACCAATTAGTGTCCCTAAACCTGAGGGTAAACTTTGTTGGGAGGGGGGCTTCGTCATCTAAGATTGCTTCCAGCTGACATAGGGGCGACTTTTCTTCTCAGGGGGTCCTGTGAAAGCAAATGATGGTAAAATACCCAGGGTAACATTTCATCTAGGAAAAATGTGTCTAGCCTCTGAATATTTTGAGGAAATCCAGCCAGAATGTTGTCAAAAATGTGCACTATTCAAAAGTGTTCTGTGCAAATTGGTACCAAAAAACAGGCCAAATATTAGCGCTACAAAAACATGACGTCATAATAACCAGTTGGAGTTGATGTTGCGGGGCCTCGTCTTCATCCTGGAAACTGCAAAGATTACTGAAGAAAAATTTGTTGTTTGTTGCGAGAAAGATAAGCATTATCTACAAAGACACATACAGACATATACGTTCATATCTTCAATGAAAGGTGCATTAAAGACAGACAAAGATATGAGGGAAGGCAAAGAAGGCAAATATATTGGTACCATTATTAACATTATTGTTATTATTATTCTGTCTCATAACATGACTCCTGACCTGAGACAGAAACTCTGAGAAATCTTTTATAAACAAGCTTGGAATTGGAGAGGGACTGGGCCAGAGTCCAACTCCAAGAAACCAGCTCTAAATATTTATAAAGAAATGCATATTGACACACATACAAAAAATTGTTTTTCATAATCACGGAGCTTACCCAATGTTAATGCTGATCCTTGATGGGTTGCAATTGGTTTCCATCCGTCAGTATTCAAGATATCCAGGGTCCCTCAGATCCTTTGAAGGTGAGCGTCTTCCTGTGGAGATAAAAAAAAGAACCCTGCCCCCGAACTATAGGTCTCTTACCATCAGTATGTTCACCATCCTTGTGCATGAATTGTTATTTTTCTTTTCCAAGGGGCTTCTCCTCTTCAAACCGAACCTTTATTAACTTTGATGGTATCCACGATTTTTCTTCTCCTGTGGAGACAAGAGCAAAACGCCTTCGCCAACGGAGCACATCCCCTGGCTTCCATTGTGAGGTCAGCACATCCTTGAAATAAACCGGTTGATTTAATTCAGCAGACTTTTCCATTATCCAATGTCTTTCTGCAGCCGTTGTCCCCTTCTCATTAGAGTTGAGAAAATTCAAGGTTAGTAAAGCATTATGTAATCTATTTCTGGGGGTATTTTCCACCCCCTTTTGTTTGTTTAACATATCCTTTATAGTCCTATTTGATCTTTCAATGACTGTTTGACCTGTAGGATTGTAGGGTATACCTGTAACATGCTTAATGTTGTAATAAGCAAAAAACCGTTTCATTTTCCTAGAGACATAAGCTGGACCATTATCCGTCTTTATTTGTGCAGGTATACCCATGATGGCCATAACTTCTAACAAGTGAGTGATTACTGAATCGGCCTTTTCTGAGCTTAAAGCAGTTGCCCATTGGAATCCTGAATAAGTGTCAATGGAATGGTGTACATATTTTAATTTTCCAAATTCTCCTAAGTGGAACACATCCATCTGCCAGATTTCATTCCTTTTGGTGCCCTTTGGATTAGTCCCTGCAGGCAGTGGTGCTTGGTTATAGAAAGAGCAAGTAGGGCATTTCTTTGCAATCTCCTTAGCTTGTTGCCATGTAATAGAAAACTCTTTCTTCAAGCCTTTGCTATTGACATGATGCTTTTCATGAAATTCGGAAGCCTGCAGCACATTACCAATCAATAACTGATCAATAACTGCATTACCTTGTGCTAAAGGACCTGGCAGACCCATATGGGATCGGATGTGTGTTATATACATAGGGCAAAGTCTGTTCCTGATCATTTCTTGTACCTGGATAAACAATAAAGTTAGTTCAGTATCATCAGGTATGAATTCAGCAGTTTCAATATGTAAGATAACTCTTTCTGCATATTGTGAGTCAGTAATAATGTTAAGAGGTTCCTTAAAATCCCTTAGCACCATAAAAATAGCAAATAACTCTGCCTTTTGGACAGAATCGTAAGGACTTTGTTCCACCTTACTCAAGTCTTCTGATTTGTAGCCTGCCTTCCCTGATTTATTAGCATCAGTATAAAATGTGTGGGCTCCAGTTATTGGAGCATCACGGACGATTCGAGGAAGAATCCAAGAAGTTCTCTTTATAAAGTTAAGCCTTTTGCTTTTTGGATAGTTGTTATTAATTTCTCCTAAAAAGTTAGCACAAGCTCTTTGCCATGGTTCATTATCTTCCCATAATTTTCGTATCTCATCAGCGGTGAAAGGCACTATGATTTCTGCTGGGTCCATGCCTGCTAGTTGATGAAGTCTCAATTTGCCTTTTATGATTAGTTCAGAAACCTTTTCCACATAGGTTTTTATTTTCTAACTTGGCTTATGATGTAGAAAGATCCACTCTAAGATAATATCATCTCTTTGCATTAAAATTCCTGTAGGAGAAATTTTTTAAGGCAATATGACGAGAATACAACTGAGTTCTGGATTCACCCTATCCACATGTGCTTCCTGCAATCTTTCTTCAACCATTGTCAGTTCTTTTTCTGCTTCACCTGTTAATTCTCTGGGACTGTTTAGGTCTCTTTCCCCATCTAAGGTTTTGTTTAAGTGAATTATCATATCAGGTGTTATCCCAACAGCCGGTCAAAGGCTGGAAATGTCTCCCAACAACCTTTGAAAGTCATTAAGAGTCCATAGTTGATCTCTCCTAATTTGTGCCTTTTGTGTCTTAATTTTTTGCAAGCCTATTCTATAACCTAGATAATCAACAGAATCTCCTCTCTGAATTTTTTCAGGAGCAATCTGTATTCCCCATTTAGGTAGAACTATTTTCACCTCTTCAAACAGTCTTTCTAAGGTATCCATGTTTGAATCAGACAATAAAATGTCATCCATATAATGATAGATAATAGACTTGGGAAACATCTTGCGTATTATTTGCAATGGTTGATTTACAAAGTATTGGCACAGGGTGGGAGAGTTCAACATGCCCTGTGGGAGAATGGTCTACTGGTATCTCTTGGTAGGTTGAGAGTTATTATAAGTAGGCACTGTGAAGGCAAACTTTTCTCTATCTTTTTCTTGTAAAGGTATGGTGAAGAAACAGTCCTTCAAATCAGTAACTATGAGAGGCCATCCTTTTGGTAATAAAGAAGGCAGAGGAAGTCCAGATTGCAGAGAGCCCATACGCTGAATAACCTTGTTAATAGCTCTGAGATCTGTCACCATTCTCCATTTACCAGATTTTTTCTTAACCACAAATACAGGAGAATTCCAAGGGCTGGTAGATTCTTCTATATGCTGAGCATCCAATTGCTCTTGTACTAGCTGTTCTAAAGCTTGCAACTTTTCCTCAGATAAAGGCCATTGTTTTGTCCATATCGGTTTCTCAGTCAACCATTTTAGAGGTAGGGCCGTTGGTGATTCTGGAGGGGCATCCTTTGGTTTGTGTTCTTGTACAGCCCGAATGGCTGGTTTTCACCATCTGTAATACCTTTTGATGTTTTCCTCAGAAATATATGCTCTAGAGGCAGCAGGAATGTTAATTTGAGTATTCCATTCCTGCAATAGGTCACGACCCCATAAATTTACTGCAATATCAGCTACATATGGCCTTAATTTTCCTATTTGTCCTTCTGTCCCTATGCATTTAACCCATCTCGTGCTTTGTCTTACTCGAGATAGGGTCCCAATTCCCAAGAGCCGAACATTTACATCCTGTAGAGGCCAATACGGATGCCAAGATTCTGGAGTAATGATACTAACATCCGCTCCTGTGTCCAGCAGGCCAGTAATGAAAATGCCATTTACACACACTCTTAACTTCGGTCTTTGATCACTTATAGAAGTTTGCCAAAATACACGTAATTCATCTTTCAGGCTATTTTTGCTTCTAACAGCAGACATGGGGATTGCTAATTGTCCTGACAAGGCATGTTCTCCGTTGTAACGGGAAATGACTGGACCACATTTGCCATGGGGGCCTGCGAGAGGCCCCCCATGGCGCTTCCCGCTTGCAGCGGATTTCCTTGCCTATCTCTTGACGATCTGCATTCACTGTCCCAATGTCTACCTTTTTCACATCTCCTACATAAACCTGAAGGCTGAGGCCTCCTATTCCTGTTATTCCTGGAAGAGGCATTATTATTATTATTTCTGTAAATCCTTTGTCTGCAATTCCGTTTCATATGTCCCATTCTGCCACAATTAAAACATTTGGTATTTTGATGTCTCCTTTTACCATTGGCAATGGCTTCTTCTACCCAGGTCTCCATGTGAAACTCAGCCGATTCAATAGTCATTGTATGTAAGACCCATTCCTCCAGAGGTCCTGATCTGATCTTTAGAGGCGTCAAAATCCTTTTGCACTCTACATTGGCATTCTCATAAGCCAAGGACTCAATTATTACCTGCCTTGCTTCTGGGTCAGATATCCCTATTTGTACAGCTTTAGTTAGTCTATGTAAAAAGTCAACAAATGGTTCTCTCGGACCCTGTTTAACTCTGATATATGATTCTGTTCTCTGTCTTGGGTCTTGAACCCTGTCCCAAGCCTTCAAGGTTGCGGTAGTACATATGGATAAAGTGTGTTCATCATAATTAGCTTGTTCTAGAGGATCAGAATAAAGTCCTTCACCCAGAATTTGATCTAGGGTGATGTCAACTCCCTTTGATCTTTCCTGCTGTTCTAAAAGCCTAGCCTCTTGTCTGAACATACACTTCCAGCTTAATTGAGATCCACTCTCTAGAACCGCCGACACTAGGTCCAACCAGTCCCTTGGGGTGGGGTTCATGGTTATGGACCAAGACTTTAGCATCTCCTTAACAAAGGAGCTATGTATCCCCAAATTCATAACAGCTTGTTTAATTTCTTTCAGATCATTCATACGGATGGGTTCCCATGTATATTCCTTGGTGACCTTAGGGTTTTTAGAACCAGTCACCTTTTCTGTGGTTATCACTGGGAAAATAGGCAGAGTTCTGTTAAAGCTATCCTGGAGAATTCTATTTATCGATGGGGTTGGGACTTTCTTTTGTACTATTTGCTCCTGCTCATGAGAGTCCATAATTTCCTCAATCTTTTCAAATCTATTTACCATTGCCTTCTGCAATGCCTCAATCTCTTGCCCAGTATTATGTTCCAAGGCTTTCATAGAGGATTCAAAGGTATGAAGTTTTTCCAACACCGATAACGTCTCATCCTTGGACAGAATTTTTATGGCATGAATGATGCCATCTTGTATCGAAATTCTGTCCAGTAATCTTTCATAGCCCTTTGATAAGTCTTGTTAATACATTCAACGGTTCGAATCTTCTCAGATAATGTTTCAGTTCCTACCGACAGGGATTGCAACTTATGATTCAAATCAGCTGTTCCTGCCTCCATATCTTGCATTTTCCTCTCAAGTGATAAAGCCATCTCAGGGAAAGATCTGTTATTCCTTTCCTCACGGGATTCAAACTTCTCCTCGAGAGCTTCGAGCCGTTTACAAAACTCTTGCATATTTTTCTCAATTGACAAAGCCATCTCAGAGGAAACTCTACTATTCCTTTCCTCGAGAGCTGCAATCGTCTCTCCAAACTGTTTATTGGTGTTTTCCAAATCAGTTATGTCCTTGTTTAGTTTTTCAACTCCTGCCTATAAGGAATCTATCACTTTTCTATCTTCCAACCACGTTGTAATGAAAAAAATAAAAATAAAGAAGATACCAAGCCCTATAAATATCCAGCCAAAGGAAACCACATCTGTATCACTCAAAAATTCAATCATCGTGTAATTAAACAAATTATAGAATCCTGTAATAGTGATATTATCAGACATTTTCAATCTGAATGCTTAATTTCAATCAAATGAAAAATTACCTTTAATTACCGTTGTCTGCCAGTAGATGGCGCAGTGCACCTAGGTTTACGTGTTTTTAGGAAACCAAAGATGGCGTCCTGGATCAGGGCGCGCAGAGCTCGCAGCAGCTGGATAAACGGGTCGACATGGAGGGTCGGGCAGGACGATCTGCTAACTTAAAATCAACGTTGAATCTCTGCAAAAGCTGCGCAAGCAGTTTGGCGGGCTACCGGGCAGCTGGGGCTGAGCATGTTGGTGGCTACGGGGACGCGCCAGAGCCGAGGGAAGGGAGGAGGGGAAAGCTACTGCGTTTCCCACTTGAGGAGAAGGCGGCTGTGGCGGCCAGCGGCTGGACAGAGCTCTGGACCGGCACGCCACGATACTGCGGGGCAGGGCTCTGAACGGGCTTGCATTCTCAGCTTAAGCAAAAGCAGGCAAACAGCTCCTGGGTGGAGCAAAGGGGCAGGCCTGGCAGGCGGCAGCAGAGGAGGCTGCGGCGTTCGGCTGCGGGCGGTCTCCGTATGGAGACATGGAAATAAGAAAAAAAAGGGGGTGTGTGGCCCGGCTCAATCCGCTGAATTAAAATTGAGCCGGTTCAGCCCGCCTGCGAATTGCAAGTAGAAATCTGCCAACCGCAGCAGACTGTGGGGTAAGAGTGGTCCCCGGAGGCTACTCCACCCGGGGTTCTGCCCCACGTTGGGTGCCAAGTGTAGCGGGGGTCGGAGGAATTTGGAAATTTGAAATAACTGAAAATAGTCCTTTTAGAATAAATCCGTTTTAATAAAAGGAGAATAAGGGAACTTACAGAGCCAAGAGTCCAGCGAAGCAGAACGTGACGTGGGGAAAAAACAGGGCCTCCCTCCCGGACCTGGTTCTTTTTAAAGGTACCCTTCTCCCCTGGGGCAGCCATGCCCCTGAACGCAGGGATTGGGCCAGCTGCCCCAACAGTGGTTCTGTCATTAGATATTGGGAATATGATTCTTTATTCTCCTCTGATTTTTATCACCTTCTATAGTGGTATATTATTTGTGTTTTAATAAATAAAGTGTGCCTGAAAGTCAGAGGGCAAAGCAGCCATACGATTCAGTTATACAGGCCAGGGGCTTGTGGCACACACCTTTAATCCCAGGACTCGTTTGACAGAGCCAGAGAGATCTCTGTGAGTTCAAAGTCATCCTGGCTACTTGAGATTGGATCTGTCTTAAAGGAGAAACAAAGCTCACACAAAGGTGATCTCAATGTCTGGGATTACACACCTTTTATTCCAGCACTAGGGAGGTTGCGGCAGGAGTTATATCCTGCATGGAGAAAGGCATATAACAGGAAAGAGGAACTCAGTTGACTGTGCACTGTTGAGACTTCAGCATTCATGGAGACAGGATCCTACCCATTTTTATTCTGAGGTAGAGGTAAGGTACAGTGGCTGATTTTCTTTTATGTTATTCAGGTTGAACCATAATATCTATGTCTGGGTTTTCATTAATTGTGCTAAATCTTCCTGCTGTGCAATTGTCAGAAATTCATACTCTCTTAGAAACAGGGTCAATGCCTGGGTATCCCTCTCTCAAACTCTCGTCTGAATCTCCTTGTTTTTCTTCTACAACTCTTTCCAGATTAGTGTGGAGTGGTAGGTTTACTGTTTAATCCCAGCCAAACTCAAAGATTTAAGATAACAAGCTCATGTGTATGTTAGTAGCCATGCTAGTGTCAAATCACACCCTTTTTGTCAAAAGGAATTGCTTTTGTAGAACTCTAAAATAACTCTTAAGCTATTTCTGACAACTCTGTGGCCAATTTTGAGGCCTCTCAGCAGCAATTCCCACTCCCCTCCAGAAACCAAGGACCTAACAACTACACATGCACATACTAAAATATTGGAAACGTTCCATCCTCTCCCTGAGTCCTTGTAAATGTTCTGCAAATAGACCTCAGTTATTGACTAGGGACAAGATAACACTTAGGTGTTGACTCAGTTCCCAGTGTTTTGACTCAGTCCCTGGGAAAGGGGCAAAGTGACCCTCAGATGTTCCCTCTTACCTCACCCGACCTAGCAACCGCTCTTCAGCCAATTATTGATAATAGCCCTTTGAATAAGCCAATCATAATAGTTAGAAAACAACCCCAGATAACCCTTTCCTTTTGTGGCTTTTTTTAAAGTAGCCTGTATCAGCTATTCGGGTTCTTTCTGGCTTCTCGAATGCTGAAAGACCCGGTCAGGACAGAATTAATAAAATCCCCATGCTTTTACATCAACTGTGGTGTGAGAGACCGTCTCTTGGGGCGACTCCTCCTGGTAGTTGGACTTTAGGTTGCAACATTTGGTTCCCTGACCAGAAATTGAGTCTCTCCCAGACCCACTCCAGACCCAGTTGGAGGTATGAATGAGCTCACTTTTACATCTGTCTGTTTGTGTATTATGTTTCTGTTTCTGTGTAATTGTGAATCAGTAATTTGAAAATTGTACCTGCACAGGGTATGTATTGAAACGGGACCAGAGTGGGGAAGCAGATGTGCCCTGAGACCCCTGTCCCTAGGCTTGGATGGCATTCAGGCAGTATGAAGAGGGGGTGACCATGTCACTCTAGTGCGGCGAACCCCCCTGGCCAGCAGGGAAGAACGACCACCGAATTGAGGATTCTTCTCAAATCACGCTTTATTGGAGCCTCTTGGTTAAGGGAGAGCTGGAAGCGAGGGGCCCGGAGCACTAAACGGCAGCCGCTTATATAGGGAGAGTGGACACGGGTCATGCCTGCGGGAGGTTCTGTCTAGAGCCTTGCCTAATATGGAGTTGTTTACTCAGCGCTGCAGGGGCTCAGCGCCATCTTGTGATGGTGGCCGGCAAATCGGCTCCCTGCACTCTAGTCCATGGGAAACATGATTTGTTTGCATCTGTGCTTTGAGTTCTGCACCAGAGTGGTGGTGAGAGCACCAGCTTCTGGTTTTGAGTTTGTTTCTGTATCTTTGTATTTTTGCTTTTGTATGTCGGTTTGTCTTTGATAAAATAAAACAACATGTAACCACCTGCAGGAATTCAAAACCTGGTACTGGCTCCCCTGATTCTGAAGCAGAGGCAGTAGCAATGGTGGCTGCCTCTCCTCCAAGCCTTTTGTCTTCTCTTTCCTCTACAGGAGTGAACAAAACCCAGAATTCAAGCACCTCCGGTTCTTCCTAATACCCAGAATTACATTCTCCTTCCCCCTCCTCCCCTGGAGGAAGCACTTCCTGCACCCGTTCCTGAGGAACCTGTTGGTTGGGCCCCTAGCCCTGAAAACTTCAGCACTCAGCGTCTATATGGGGACAGGGGAGGGATGTCCACAAGGGACAGGAGAGGTACCTCCCAAGTACTTCCCCTTCACTCAGACCCTCAGGCTCTGACTGGACTCATAAAATCTGTTCTTACTACCCATCAGCCCACTTGGAATCTCAATACGGCAGCAGGTAAGGGCACCTGACCGTCAGTCTCCACAGTGCTCTCTCATGGTAGGTCTCCGAGGGGTTGCATGGCACCCCAATAATTTGGCCAAGTTTAGAGATGTTCTTCAGGGGCCAGTTCAACCACCATCTGTGTTTCTTAAATGTTTACAGGCGTTTTACTTCCTTTGACCCAACCTCTGAAGGTCAGCCAACAGTGGTAACCATGACCTTCACAGGACAGTCAGCATCAGATAAGAGTTGAAGGATACTTTGCAAGATTTAATTGGAGAGACTTAAAAAATATATTGAGAGAGACAGAAAAAGAAAAAAACCACAATGAAAAGCAAAGGAAAGAGAGAGACAGAAAGCAGAGAAAAGAAAAAACTGGAGTGATGTACATTTGTCTTCTATATCTGATGGTTTCATTGGTTAATTAATAAAGAAACTGCTTGGCCTGACAGGTCAGAACATAGGTGGGTGTAGTAGACAGAACAGGATGCTGGGGGTGAGGCAGACACCTCGGGCAGTGGCCATGACTCTCCTCTCCAAGATGGATGCAGGCTAGAATCTTCCCGGTAAGCCAACACATCGTGGTGCTACACAGATTACTAAATATGGGTTAATCAGGGTTTGAGAGTTGGCTAGTGAGAGGCTGGAGCTAATGGGCCAGTCAGTGTTTAAATGAATACAATTTGTGTGTTGTTATTTTGGGGCATAAGCAACCAGGAGCCAAGCAGGAATGCAGCACACTGCTCTTTACTCCACTGGAGAGATCATAGACAAGAAAGAAATTTGTCTAGAATTTTGGCCGCAGACAGAAAGGCAACCTGTGCAACAGAAGAAGGTGGCTGCACAGATGGCACAGCCTTGGATAGAGCAGCCCACGACCTGGGTGAATGCTCAGGGCACAGATCAGACACTTCCTAAGCATCTGCCAAGCAGTAGTGAGGGGTGGGGGCCATCCATGTCAGGGCCACGAATGGGGGAAGGGGTGGGTCTCCTGCTCCCCATGTCTAGAGCATTTGACTGTAGAAATAAGGGCTGAGCACTCTGTGTTAAAACAACCATTGAGATCAGAGCCTTTGGTTGACAAAGGAGAGACTTTTGCTTCCCCTGCTGCTATCGAGCTATGCAGGAAACGCAGGCCTGGGTCTGCTCTCAGCCTCAGTCATGCCCACCTTGCTGGGAATCCTCATTTCCCAGGAGCTGCCTTGGTCACAGTGCTTGCCCTAAAGAAGGTAGCTCTGGCTCATCCTGCAGCCTCGCAAGCCCAGAAGGCACCAGAGCCCAATTACACAGGCAGCCAAACACTGTCCCAAGCTGCTTGCAGGTTTCACAGAGAACAACTGCTCCAAGCTTCCCAGACCACATCTGTGGGAAACTTGGGGTACAAAAAACAAGATTCTGTATTCAGCTGCCCAGGCAGAGCAGATTTTGGTGGCACATGCCAGTAGGATTTGCTGAAGAATGTGGGGAAGCAATGGTGGCCGAGCTGAACAGCCTTCTTAAAGGGACATCAGCCCTTTTGATGCAAACTCTATGGATGGCAGAGAAGCTTTTTTTTTACCAGGACTAAGATGGCCAATGTGGTGGCTAAGAAGATCAAATCAGAAATCTTCCTGAGTTTTGGCTTGCCCAAGGTAATTGGGACTTGTTGCCAAGGTAAGTCAGGGACTGGCCACACAACTGGGGATCAATTGACATTGTCCTTACTGACCTCAGAGTTCAGATCAGATAGAACACCCTAAAAAAGAGACCCTGACAAAATAGGACCAAGAGATTGCCAGGAATAACTGAAAAGCACTCCCTTCCTTTGTCCTGTTCCGGGTTCAAATCTCACCCCTTTCGAGATCAAATGTAAAAGACACCGCTTACTAAGGAGGGTAACATATATAATTCTAATGCTGTTCTTCCCAGACTGTTATCTGTACATCTGAAGGCCCTTCAGATCTCTAACCCCTGGCTGCCCAGACAACTGAAATCTCGCATCCATTCCAGAATTATCACCTGGGGTATATACGGCAAGACTGAGGAAAGTGCAGTGCTCCACAGCCAGACCAGCAGCTGCTCTCTCACAGCTCTTTGTTCTAAAATCCATGCCTCCTCAAGCCCTTGCTTTGATACCCCTGCCATCCATAGTAATCCCCATGCACCCCAGAAACTGACTTGGCAGGTCTCCTCAGAAACCACAGAGATGATTTGAACCAACTCCAAAATAGCCCTTCCAGGTACTTGGTGGCCCATCCTCACCCCTGATTTCTGTCAATTAGTGGCCAGACTAGATTCCTGGGATTCACAGATTCACAGCCCCAACAGCTGCCCTTAGACACTAAAAAAAGGACTTAGGTGTGCTTTCACCATTAAGCTAAAGGTAGAGATTCCTCCAAATAAGCAGTAGGACCCAATCAAGTACTATCTGACCAGGGCCAGCTAGCCCTGGCTAGACTACCCCCACCAAAGGGGCCCTAGCTATCCCTGCTGCTGCTGGCCGGATTAAACCCCCCATAAAGGGGCCTTAGCTATCCCTGCTGCTGCTGGCTGGACTAGCTCCCCTAAAGGGGTCCTAGTTATCCCTGCTGCTGCAGGCTGGACTACCTCCTCATGCTTTCTGCCGGCACCTCCCACCAACAGCCAAGGACTATTCAACCTTGTGCAGGGAGCCTTTTCCTTGCTAAATAGTACTGACCCCAGCTTGACACAATCTTGCTGGCTATGACTGTCAGCAGAACCTCCCTATTATGAGGGAATAGCCTCATCTGGCAGTTTCAACAACATCACCTCTCATACGTCCTGTAGTTGGGGTCAACAGAAAAAGTTAACCTTAACAAAAGTATCAAAAAGGCTTATGTTTGGGGACTCCAACACCTCAATATCAACACCTACGTAACCTAAATCTCCCAGTTCCAGGACTACAGAAAAATTGTCCCTGGTGCCCTCTATTGATCTATGATGGGCCAGCAACACTGGTTTAACCCCTTTTGCTTCTACTCCTGTCTCGGATGACTGCTATTTTCTGTGTATTAAATCAATTAGTCCCCAAAATTTACTAAAATTCCAGGATTGGAATTTTGGTCAAAGAAGAGGAGGCAATGTAGAACTCTAAAATAACTCTAAAGCCACTTCTAACAACTCTTGTGGCCAATTTTGAGGCCTCTTAGCAGCAATGCCCCCTCCCCACCTCGGAACCAAGGACCTTTCAACTATACATGCACATACTAAAATGTTGGGAACTTTCCATCATCTCCCTGAGTCCTTGTAAATGTTCTGCATATAGAACTCACTTATTGACTAGGGGCAAGATAACCCTTAGGTGTTGACTCAGTTCCTGGTGTTTTGCCTCAGTCCCTGGGAAAGGGTCAAAGTGACCCTCAGATGTTCCCTCTTACCTCACCTGATCTGGCAACCACTCTCCAGCCAATTATTGGTAATAGCCCTTTGAATAAGCCAATCGTAATAGTTAAAAAAAGACACGCCCTTCCTTTGTGGCTTTTTGCTTTAAAAGTAGCCTGTATCAGCTATTCGGGTTCTTTCTGGCTTCTCGAATGCTGAAAGACCCTGTCAGGACAGAATTAATAAAATCCCCATGCTTTTACATCAATTGTGGTTTGAGAGACGGTCTCTTGGGGTGACTCTTCCGGGCAGTTGGACTTCAGGGTCCAACACTTTCACATATCAAACGTGGTCAAGCTATTCCCAGTCATTGTGGAGAACATATCTCACCAGGAAAATTTACAAAATCCACTGCCTACTGTAAAAAGCCATAGTGTTCTGGGTGATGGAATAGACATGGAGAAGGGTTTAAAACTCCAGTAGGAAATAGGAAATGTATGTTATGTCAGACTTCTATATATGATCAAAGACTAAAGCTAAGAGTACATATAAATAGCATTTAAATTGAGGGATTACTAGACATGGGTGCAGACATGAGTATCATTACTCCAGAATCTTGGCATTCAGATTGGCCCCTTCAAGAGGAAGATGCTCAGTTTCTAGTAATTGAAACCCTATCTTAAGAGAAACAAAGCATGGTGTGGTTTGAATGCATAGGGCCAGAGGGATACAAAGGAAGGCTGAGTCCATATGTAGATAATGTTGCAGTGAATTTATGGGGTCAAGACCCATTGAAGAAATGGGATACCCAGGTTACCATCCATGCAGGGTCCAAAAGTCATGTTTTTTGCATAGATTTTATAAACAGAAGTCACCAGCCTTTCAGGCTGTACAAGAGCACAAAGCAACTAACAAATCTCCAGAGGTACAAACAACCCTGTCTTTAAAATGGATTACTGAGAAACTAATATGTGGTAAACAATGACCTTTAACAGAAGACAAACTGCAGGCATTAGAACAGCAATTATAGGAGCAACTAGATGCTTACCATATTGAAGAATCACCCAGCCTTTGGAATTCTCCTATATTTGTTGTTAAAAAGAAATCTGGAAATGGAGAAAGGTGACAGATCTGAGAGCTTTCAGGAAGGTAATTCAACCTATGGTTCCTATACAATCTGTAATTCCTCTGCATTCTGTATTATTAAAAGGATGGCCCCTTGTATTTATTTATTTAAAGGATTGTCTCTACACTATACCTTTACAAGAAAAACGTATAGAGAAAAATTTGCCTTCATAGTGCCTACTTATAATGATTATCAGCCTAGTAGGATATACAAGTGGGCCGTCCTCCCACAGGGAATGCTCAATAACCTCACCCTGTGCCAATAATGTGTAAGTCAACCATTGGAAATAATACACAGCAATTTCCTGTCTATAATTTACCATTACATGGATGGCATTTTGCTATCTGATTCAAACATAGATACTTAAGAAAGAATGAAGAATAAAGTATTTCCTAAATGGGGATGAAAAATTACTCCTGAAAAATACAAAGAGGAGATACTGTCAATTACCTAGGTTACAAAATAGACTTACAGAAAATTAGAACACAAAAGGTACAAATTAGGAAAGACCAATTGCAGACTCTTAATGACTATCAAAGATTGTTAGGGGACATTTCCAGTCTACAACCAGCTGTTGGGATAATACCTGATCTAATAAGTCATTTCAACAAAACCTTAGAGGGTGACAAAGACTTAAATAATCCCTGGGAATTAATAACTAGAGCAGAAAAAGAATTAACAGTCATTGAAGAAAAATTACAGGAGGCACATGTGGATAAGGTGAATCCAAATCTTAGTTGTATTCTAGTCATATTGCCTTCCAGAATTTACCCTATAGGAATTTTAATGCAGAAGGAAGATATTATCTTAGGATGGTATAGAAAGAAGCGGCAGGGCTGTGTCCCGCCACCCGGCTAACTTTACCCCAAATAATTACACAGAAACTGTATTCTTTTAAACATGGCCTGGCCCATTATCTGTAGCCTCTTATTGGTTAATTCTCACATCTTCCTTTAACCCATATTTAGTAATCCGTGTAGCACCACAAGGTGTGGCTTACCAGGAGAGATCTTAACCTGCGTCCATCTCGGAGAGGAGAAGCATGGCGACTCACTATGGCGACTGCCTGAAGTGTCTCCCCACTGCCTGCTACCCCATTTCCCACAATTCTGTTCTGTCTACTCCGCCTACCTAATTTTCTGTCTCTTAAAGGGCCAAGGCAGTATCTTTATTAAAAATGAAAGTAACACATAGACACTCCTCCATCATTTCCCCTTTTTCTTTTTGAACAAAAAAGGCTTTAACTTTAACATAGTAAAATTACATATAACAAAACAGTTATCATGCAAGAATTACACTTACAATATTTAAATCTATTTTATCTTTTATCATAACTAAGGAAAGCTATAACTATTGAACCATTCTTCAACTCCATCAAAGACTCCAGATATAAGACTACCTAAGTAAACAAGAAATATGCAACTTTCAAACTGTAGAAATGACAGAGACAACTCGCTTCCTGGACAGTCACCCAAAGTTCCTCTGTACCATAGGGGCATCCATCTTCGGCCTTCAGGCCCATAGTATTCAGAAGACATTTCCATGAAGCAGGAAATTCCAAAGACAGTTCAGTCACTTTCTGCTGTGTCCTGCAGAACATCTCGCAGACTCTTTCATGAATCAGGAACCCCGAAAGACCATCTCACCTTTAGGCAAGTTCAGCAGTCCTCTCTCTGTGGGTTCTTTGTGTCCAGTTTATGCAACAATCCAGGCAAGAGCAGTTTCTTGCCCAAATGGCTATTAAACTCCATAAGGAGCCTCTTCGATGCCCATCTTCCTCTTGAAGTAGATTGGTGTTGCCAGAAGCAGATGTGTCTCATTGTCATGAAAAACCCTAAGTTATTAAAACATTAAATGCCATGTTCTGTAGTCTTTGAAAGATATGAAGAATGCCTATCTGAAATATATCTATGCACATCTAGAAAATCTAACTAACATGACTACAAACTTGACTATTATTGATGATTATCCATTAACAACCTATATTTCCTAATTATACATTACATTTTTAAATGAACTACACAATTACAATACCTTAATCAAGATCAGAAATACATATACATAAACAAATTGACCTTAAAATCCATACCAATGCAAATTATTCATATCTATATCATATCCCCCTTTAAATGTAAAAGAACATTTATAAACAATATTTGGGAAAATGGGCACAGTTTTTTTTCTCTCCATACTACTTCCTGCCAAGTAAAAAATAAGAACGTACATAAAATGTCTCTAAATTAATTGTGAAAGGAAAATTGATACTTCTTCAACTCACAGATATAGACCCAGCAGAGATTATAGTGCATTTTATTACTGATGAAATTTTAAAAATATGGGAAGACAATGAACCATGACAATGAGCTCATGATATTTTTTGAGACATTAAGAGAAATTATCCCAAAAGTGATAGAATTTACCTTATAAAGAGAACTACTTGGAATCTTCCCTGAATTGTATGTGACACACCAATAACTGAAAACTGTACATTTTATACTGATGCAAATTAATCAGGAAAGGTAGGTTACAAATCTGAAGGTTTAAGTAAGGTGAAACAAAGCCCTTATTATTCTGTTCAAGAGGCAGAATTATATGCTATCCTCATGGTACTAAGGGATTTTAAAGAACCTTTCAATGTAGTTACTGATTCAAGCCACCACCACCCGGCCTTGATTCGCACTATGCAAAAAGAGTTGTCTTGTATATTTAAAATGCTGAATTTACACCAGATGATTCAGAAGTGACTTTGTTATTTATATAGGTTCAAGGTATAATCAAGCATAGGCTTTGTTCCACATATTTAACACATTTCTGATCCCATGTGGGTCTACCAGGTCCTCTAGCACAATGTAATACAGAAATTGATCAGAAGTGTGCTGAAAGCCTCAGAATATCATAAGAAACATCATGTTAATAGCAAAGGTTTAAAGAGTTTTCTATTACATAGCAACAAAGCAATGTCCTATGTGCTCTTTTTTTATAACCAAATAGCATTATCTAAAAGGAGTAATCCAAAGGATACTCAAAAGAATGAAATCTGGCAGACGGATGTGTTCCACTTTACAGAATTTGCAAAATTAAAATATGTAAACACACCATTGACACTTATTCAGGTTTTCAATGGGCAACTGCCTTGAGCTCAAAAAAAGGCTGATTCAGTAATAATGCATTTATTAGAAGTTATGGCCATCATGGGTATACCTGCACAAATAATGACAGACAATGGTTCAGCATAACTGTCTAACAAAATAAAACAGTTTTTTGCTTATTATAATATAGAGCATATTACAGGTATATCAAACATTCCTACAGATCAGGCATTTATAGAAGGATAAAATTGAACTGTAAAAAATATGCTAAACAAACAGAAAGTGATGGAAACTACCCCCAAAATAAATTGCATAATACTGTATTAACCTTGAATTTTCTTCTTTTCTTTTTTTTTTTGCTTTCTCCTATTCCCTCCACACACCCTCCCATCCCACTCCCATCTAATCCTCAGAGAGGTTAAGGCACATTGTCTTGTGGAAGGTCCAAGGCACTCCCTACTATATCTAAGCTGAGCAAGGTGTACATCCAAAGAGAATAGGATCCCAAAAAGCCAGTACATGCATTAGGGATAAATCCTGATGCCTCTGCCAGTGGCCCCTCAGTCTGCCCAGCCATGCAACTGTCAACCACATTCAGAGGAACTAGTTTGGTCCTATGCTTGTTCCTTGCCAGTCTGTCTGGTCTTAGTGAGCTCCCATTAGCTCAGGCAAACTGTTTTAGTGGGTGAGTCCATTATGGTCTTGACCTCCTTGCTCATATTCTTATTCCTTCTACTCTTTAACTGGACTTTGAGAACTCAATCCAGTGCTCTGATGTGTCTCTGTCTCAGCCTCCATCATTTGCTGGATGAAGGCTCTATGGAGATATTTTTTTTCTCATGGTTTATTTTTTTTTATATTTAAAAATTTCCATCTCCTTCCCTCCTCCTCCCCCCTCCCTCCCCTCCTCCTCCCCCTTCCCTCCCCTCCTTCTCCCCCTTCCCTCCCCTCCCCTCCACCCATACCTCCCCTCCCTCCCTCTCAAGGCCAAGGAGCCATCAGGGTTCCCCACTCTATGCTAAGACCAAGGTCCTCCCAACTCCCCCCAGGTCCAGGAAGGTGATCGACCAAGCTGAGAAGGCTCCCACCGAGCCCGTCCATGAAGAACAATCAGAGCCCAGAGCCATTGTCCTTTGCTTCTCAGTCAGCCCCCGCTGTTGGCCACACTCAGAGAGACGGGTTTGGTCGCATGATCCATCAGTCCCATTCCAACTGGAGTTGGTGATCTCCCATTAGTTCTGTCCCACCGTTTCCATGAGTGAACGCACCCCTCTCGTTCCTGACTTTCTCCCTCATGTTCTCGCTCCTTCTGCTCCTCATCGGGACTTTGGGAGCTCAGTCCAGTGCTCCAATGTGGGGCTCAGTCACCTTCCCCATCTGTCGCCAGCTGGAGGTTCCCTCACGGTCCTGACTTTCTTTCTCATGTTCTCTCTCCTTCTGCTCCTCATCAGGACCTTGGGAGCTCAGTCCGGTGCTCCAATGTGGGGCTCTGTCATTTTCTTCATCTATCGTCAGGTGGAGGTTCTATGGTGATATGCAAGAAATTCATCAGTATGGGCCCCCTGTTCTCTATTGCCCAGGTTCCTAGGTTGTGTCAACCTTTTGGATTCCTGGGAATTTCTCTAGAGTAAGGTTTATGCTAACCCTATAATGGCTCCCTCAATCAAGATATTTCTCTCTCAAAAAAAAAAAGATATTTCTCTCATCTCTGTCCTTCCACCATCACAACCATCCCATTCCCTCAAATTCTCCTCTCCCCTCACCCTCTCCATTCCTCTTCTCCTCTTACCCTCCCCTCTCCCCTCATCCCAATGCTCCCAAACCTTCCAGACAATCCTGTCCTTTTCTAATTTCCAGAATGGAAACTACCCCCCAGAAATTGATTGCATAATTCTTCATGAACACTGAATTGTCTTAATGCCAATGGGAAAGGAACAACAGCATCAGAGAGACATTGGATAATAGAAAAAACTTCTGAATTAAATCAGCCAGTGTATTTGAAGGATGTGTTGACCTCACAATGAAAATGAGGAGATGAACAATGTTGGGGAAGGGGTTTTACTCTTGTTTCCACAGGAGGAGAAATGCCATGGATACCATCAAAACTAATAAAGATTCAGTTTGAAAAAGGAAAACCTCTTGAGAAAGAGAAATAAAAGATCATCCATAGAGGTGAAAATTACAGAGGTGGTAAGAAAACCTCATAAAGGTTGGGGCAGGGTTTTCTTCTTTTCTTTGCAGGAAAATACTCATCTTCAAAGAGTCGAGAGACAGTGAACATTTAGATGCCTGAAGATAAAGGATAACTATCCAGAAAAGATCACCAAGCGAGGAGAACTCTGACTTAACATGCTGTATCATCTACATGGTTAAATTTGATTATCTGACATGTATATATCTCTGATCAAAAATCAGAGCTGGCTTTAGATTTGGACCTTGGCTATGGTTTTCTAAATCCAATCATGTTGTTAAAAAAATTCAGAATTTCTGCCTCATGTCAGGCACTATCTGGTATGGGACAGAAAAAAGATAGGTTTTAAGGAAATATTTTCGTTTTCTCCATGCCCATTTTGTCTATCATATCTTTCATTGAATATATGTCTTTATGAAAAATGTTTAAGTTTTCAATAATGAACAGTAGATTTTCCTGCAGTAATCTTTGAAGTCTCCAGGAAGAAGAAGAGTTCCCACAACAATGACTCCAACTGATTGATGTGACATCGTGATGCACTACTATGAGACCAGTTTTGGGGTACCAGCTGTGGAAATGATGTATCTTCTTACAATGTTCTGGCCAGATCTCCAAATAAGAACTTCAGAAAAATTCTATTGACTACTAAGGGACCACTTGTAATTATATGAAACAGCAATCTTGACACTTAACCATCATTTTACTTATACAGGATCTCATAGAAAAAACATTGCCCCATGACAGCTGGAAGCAATTCTAGAAGACGATGTCCCCTCTCACAAGGAAGTTTGTACTCATGGTTACAGACACTATTTAGTGATTGATCATTACTTGTATAGGGTTGGAAGTTGAGTAGAAATTATATAGGCCCAGAGATCTCAAAAAAGGGAAAACTGAATGGGATAATAGGTAGATTAGTGTGAACTTACACTAATAATAATAATAATAGTGAGTAATAGAATGAATACTTATGAGTTATTATTTTGCACAATTTACATTGTTATAGACTTGTATATTGATACAAGTTCAAATTATATATTTTATATTAAATATGCTTCTATTTCTGTTTACAATATTTGTACACCTATGCAAAGTTATTTTGTCAGACTGTATGCATGTATGTTTCTACCTCTGTTTAAGACATTTCATATATTGATAAAATTTTAGGATATACTTATCATATTGAATTATATATTTCTACATCTGATCAAGATATTTATACATTGTTTACATTTTGAGGTCATTGTCCTCCTTTACTGCACAGTTATTAAAAGTTGTTTAATATTCTGATATGAAGCCTTAACCTTTTTTAATTAAAAATTTCCACCTCTTCTCCTCCTCTTATTTCCCATTCCATCCTCCTTCCATTTCCCCTCTCTCTCCAGTCCAAAGAGCAATCAGGGTTCCCTGTCCTGTGTGAAGTCTGAGGTCCTCCCCCTTCCATTCAGGTCTAGGAAGGTGAGCATCCAAACAGACTAGCCTCTCACAAAGGCAGTACATGCAGGATAATCAAAACCCAGTGCCGTGTCCTTGGCTTCTCAGTCAGCCCTCCTTGTCAGGCACTTCAGAGAGTCCGGTTTGATCACATGCTCCATCAGTCCCACTCCAGCTGGCCTTGGTGAGCTCCCATTAGATCAGCCCCACCATCTGACTTCCTTGCTCATGTTCTCCCTCCTTCTGCTCCTCAATTGGACCTTGGGAGCTCAGTCCAGTGCTCCAGTGTAGGTCTCTGTCTCTATCTCAATCCATCTCCAGTTGAAGGTTCTGTGGTGATATGCAAGATATTTATCAGTGTGGCTATAGGATAGGGCCAGTTCAGGTGCCCTCTCCTCAGCTGCCCAAGAAATAAGCTGGGGACATCTCCTTGAACACCTGGGAATCCCTCTAACATCAAGGATCTTGTCTACACTAAAATAGCTCCCATAATGAAGATATATACTTCCCTGCTCCCATATCCACTCTTCCTCCATCCCAGCCAGCCCATTCCTCCAAGCTCTCCCCATCCTCCCATTCTCCCTTCTCTCTCTGCATTTCCCCTTACCACCAACTGTGAATTTTCCATTTTTACGTTGCTTATTTAATCCATTTGGACTTGAGTTTTGTGCATGGTGATAGATATATTTTCATTCTTCTACAGGTTGACATCCAGTTATGCCAGCAACATTTACTGAAGATGCTTTCTTTCTTCCATTGTGTACTTTTAGCTCCTTTATCGAAAATCAGGTGTTCATAGGTTTGTGGGTTAAAATCTGGATCTTCTATTCAATTCCATAGGTCAACTTCTCTGTTTTTATGCCAATACCAAGCTGTTTTCAATACTGTAGCTCTGTAATAGAGTTTGAAGTTAGGGATGGTAATGCCTCCAGATGTTCCTTTATTGTATAAGATTGTTTTGGCTATCCTGGGTTTTTTGTTTTTCCATATAAAGTTGATTATTGTCCTCTCAAGATCTGTAAGGAATTTTGATGGGACCTTGATGGGAATTGCATTGAATGTATATATTGCCTTTAGTAGAATTGCCATTTTTACTATGTTGATCCTACCCATCCAAGAGCCAGGGAGATCCTTCCATTTTCTGGTATCCTCTTCAATTTCTTTCTTCAAAGACTTAAAGTTCTTGTCAAATAGATCTCTCACTTCCTTGGTTAGCGTTACCCCCAGATACTTTTGTTATTTGTGGCTATCATAAAAGGTGAAGTTTCTCTGATTTCCCTCTCTGTGAAGCCTTGATCTTTAAGTTATATAGGTATTAAATATTTTACATCAATAGTAATTTGTGTTTGTTATACTTTTAGTCAGACTAATTAGGTTCTTTAGATACATAGAGATTGTATTCTGCATAAATAGGTATTCTTCAACTACTTCAAAGATCTGTAGAAGATGGCATTTAAATTACTTAGGGTTCTGCTGAGATGAGACATGATTGCTCCAGGCAGCACTGATCTATTCCTGAGAGAGTGTTGAGCATGAAAGGTACTCCACTTGGAGTTTGTTCTCTTCTTGGCACAACTGGCCTTTGGGCAAGGTACTGCTAATGCTTCAATCACTAACAAAGTGCATGATGTCCAGACTGGACAAGCAGTATACAAGAAAAATGACTGCTAAACCTTGCCAAGATAGGGTAAGACTGTTCAGAAAAATTTACTGCCTCTGAAAATGGTCTGTCAAGTACTCAAGCCTTAACCAAAGTTGGTTGCTTCAACATTGCAAATGACACTTTGGATGATTGCTCAGGCAGTCAGTTGTCTCTGTCATCTACTGTTCATTTTGGAAGCTGTTTGATTATACTTCCTACCCGCTCAAGTAATGTTATCTCCCTTCTCAGGCCTTCCATGGGGTTGAAGATTAGATAGTCAGTCATAATTAACTATCCTCTTATGATCTATCCAAGCCAGTTCCAATACAAGACTTAGACTCCTTAGGACAGAATGTATGTTAAAACATTAGGATATTCCTTGCTTAATATTGTTTATGCTAGTTGTATTTCCAACTTTATCTTTGATATCTGTTCCTAGTGTGCTGTTTGACAATGATTTTACCCTGTAAAGATTTGTTTCTTGTACTTGTTTATTAAAATGCTGATTGGCCAGTAGCCACACAGGAAGTATACGTGGTGGAACCAGACAGGAAGCAGAGGTGGGACAAGGAGAACAGGAGAATGCTGGGAAGAGAAAGAGTCAGTTTTCAATAATCACCCAGACACAGAGGAAGCCAGACACAGAGCAAGCAAGATGTAAATACCTCACCAATAAAGGTGCCAAGCCACGTGGCTAACGCAGATTAGAATTATGGGCTAATATGTTATAAGAGTTAATAAGAAGCCAGAAATAATAGGCCAACCAGTTTATAATTGACATAGAGCTCTGTGTATTTCTTTGGGATGAAATAGCTGTGCAAATGGGTAAGACAGAATCCTCTGTCAACACTAGTGTACATAGTTTAGTATTGGGTTTGGGACTCTCCTATTTAAGCAAAAGGGGAAGGTGCTGTGGGATCTCCTTCAGTCACTAGACTTTAAGATACCAGCCCGCTTGGGCATGATATCTTATACTATAAATGCACCTGTAAAGCATGTCATAACTCTCCTGCTTCCAGTTTTCTCTTCCTGCTGCTAGATTTGTTTCCTGATCCCTGTTTGTGTAGAAGATTGTGTTCTAGGACTATGATCTGTGAGTCTACCCCTAAATAAATAACCCTTTCTTATACATAATTCTGAACTAGTGCGGAGTTATTTTGTAACTTTCAATATCACCTATCGGTCTGAAATATATCTATGTATATCTAGAAAACCTAACATGTCTATAACCTTGATTATTATAGGTGCTCTCTATTAACTTATATTTATTAATTATACATTGCATTTACATATAAGCTACACAAACACAATACCTTAATAAAGAGCAGAAACATATATGTATGTATATATGTGTGTGTATGTATGTATGTGTGTATATATATATATATATATCAATTAAATTTCTTTAGCATATCACCCTTTAGATGTAAACAAACATTTATAAACAATTATTTAGTTAATTTGGGCATAGTTCTCTCCAAACTGCTTCCTGCTTTTTGTTTGATGAAATAATTTTGGGGGGTATTCATGGCAACCTTTCAGGAGGTTTTGTTCCATCTAACCACATTAGTCTGGAAGGATTCTATACCTTTTCATCGTCTGCAGAAACAAAAGAAGAACCTCTTTTCCAAAGCAGTATATCCTTAGACTCAAGTTCTGGACAAATATACCATTAAAGTATATATGTTGTTTACTTAGTTCCTTCACAGTCAAAAAATTCCAAGAAAGTACAAATATATATATATATATATATATATATATATATATATATATTCCAGACTTTCTGTATATATTACATTTTATTATTATTATTATTATTTATTAAAAATTTCTGTCTCTTCTCCGCCTCCTCCCCACCTCCCATTTACCTCCCTCTCCCCAACTCCGCTCCCCCCCCTCTCCAGTCCGAAGAACAGTAAGGGTTCCCTGCCCTGTGGGAAGTCCACGGTCCTCCCCCCTCCATCCAGGTGTAGGAAAGTGAGCATCCAAACAGGCTAGGCCCCTCCAAAGCCAGTACATGCAGTAGGATCAAAATCCAATGTCACTGTCCTTGGCTTCTCAGCAGGCCTCATTGTCTGCCATATTCAGGGAATCCGGTTTTATCCCATGCTATTTCAGTCCCACTCCAGCTGGCCTTGGTGAGCTCCCATTTGATCAGCCCCACAATCTCAGTGGGTAGGTGTACCCCTCGTGGTCCTGACTTCCTTGCTCATGTTCTCCCTCCTTGTGCTCCTCATTTGGACCTTGGGAGCTCAGTCCAGTGCTCCAATGTGGGGCTCTGTCTCTATCTCCATCCATCGCCAGATGAATGTTCTATGGTGATATGCAAGATATTCATCATTATGGCTATAGGATTGGGCCATTTCAGGCTCCCTCTCCTCAGCTCCTCAAGGAACTAGCTGGGGATATCTCCCTGGACACCTGGGAACCCCTGCAGAGTCAAGTCTCTTGCAAACCCTAAAATGGCTCTCGTAATTAAGATATATATGTCCCTGCTCCCATATCCACCCTTCCTTTATCCCAAAGATCCCATTCCCCCAAGATCTCCACATCTTTCCCTTCATACTTTTGTCTCCCCATCTCCTCTTAGCCCCATCCTACCCCAGCCCCAAGTTCCCAATTTTTCCCTGGCAATCTTGTCTCCTTCCAATATCCAGGAGGATAACTATATGTTCTTTGGGTTCACCTTTTTATTTAGCTTCTCTAGGATTACTAATTATAGGATCAATGTCCTTTATTTATGGCTAGAAACCAATTATGCTTGAGTACATACCATATTCATCTTTTAGGGTCTGGGTCACCTTGCTCAGGATAGTATTTTCTATTTCCATCTATTTGCATGCAAAATTCAAGATGTCATTGTTTTTTACCACTTAGTAGTACACTAATATGTATATATTCCACACTTTCTTCATCCATTCTTCCATTGAGGGGCATCTAGGTTGTTTCCAGGTTCTAGGTATTACAAATAATGCTGCTATAGACGTAGTTGAACAAATGCTTTTGTAATATAGTAGGGCATCTCTTGGGTATATTCCCAAGAGTAGAATGCTGGATCCTGGGGTAGGTTGATCCCAAATTTCCTTAGAAACTGCCACACTGCTTTCCAAAGTGGTTGCACAAGTTTGCATTCCTACCAGCAATGGATGAGTGTATCCCTTACTCCACATCCTCTCCAGCAAAGGCTATCATTGGTGCTTTTTACTTTAGCCATTCTGACAGGTGTAAGATGGTATCTCAAAGTTGTTTTGATTTGCATTTCCCTGATCGCTAAGAAGGTGGAGAATGACCTTAAGTGTCTTTTGGCCATTTGAAATTTTTCTGTTGAGAATTCTCTGTTCAGTTCAGTGCCCCATTTTTTAATTGGGTTAATTAGCATTTTAAAGGCTAGTTTCTTGAGTTCTTTATATATTTTGGAGATCAGACCTTTGTCTGTTGTGGGGGATGGTGAAGATCTTTTCCCAGTCAGTAGGTTGCTTTTTTGTCTTAGTGACAGTTTTGTTTGCTTTACAGAAGCTGCTCAGTTTCAGGAGATCCCATTTATTCAACATTGCCCTTAATGTCTGTGCTGCTGGGGTTATACATAGGAAGCAGTCTCCTGTGCCCATATGTTGTAGAGTAATTCTCACTTTCTCTTCTATCAGGTTCAGTGTGTTCAAATTAATATTGAGGTCTTTAATCCATTTGGACTTGAGTTTTGTGCATGGTGATAGATATATTTTCATTCTTCTACAGGTTGACATCCAGTTATGCCAGCAACATTTACTGAAGATGCTTTCTTTCTTCCATTGTGTACTTTTAGCTCCTTTATCGAAAATCAGGTGTTCATAGGTTTGTGGGTTAAAATCTGGATCTTCTATTCAATTCCATAGGTCAACTTCTCTGTTTTTATGCCAATACCAAGCTGTTTTCAATACTGTAGCTCTGTAATAGAGTTTGAAGTCAGGGATGGTAATGTCTCCCGAAGTTCCTTTATTGTATAAGATTGTTTTGGCTATCCTGGGTTTTTTGTTTTTCCATATAAAGTTGATTATTGTCCTCTCAAGATCTGTAAAGAATTTTGATGGGACCTTGATGGGAATTGCATTGAATGTATATATTGCCTTTAGTAGATTTGCCATTTTTACTATGTTGATCCTCCCAATCCAACAGCCAGGGAGATCCTTCCATTTCTGGTATCGTCTTCAGTTTTTTTTCTTCAAAGACTTAAAGTCTTTTCTTGTCAAATAGATCTTTCACTTCCTTGGTTAGAGTTACCCCAAGATATTTTATGCTATTTGTGGCTATTGTGAAAGGTGATGCTTCTCTGATTTCCCTCTCTGCTTCCTTATCCTTTGTGTATAGGAGGGCAACTGATTTTCTGGAGTTGATCTTGTATCCTGCCACATTGCTAAAGGTGTTTATTAGCTGTCAGAGTTCGTTGGTGGAGTTTTTGGCGTCGCTTATGTACACTATAATATCATCTGCAAATAACGAAAGTTTAACTTCTTCCTTTCCAAATTGAAGCTTCTTGATCCCCTATGTTGTCTTCTTGCTACTGTTAGAACTTCAAGCACTATATTGAAGAGATAAGGAGAGACTGATCAGCCTTGTCATGGTCCTAAATTTAGTGGGATGGCTTTGAGTTTCTCTCCGTTTAATTTGATGTTGCTGTCAGCTTGCTGTAAATAGCTTTTATTATATTTAGGTATAACCCTTGTATCCCTAATCTCTACAAGACCTTTATCATAAAGGGGTGTTGAATTTTGTCAAATGTTTTTTCAGCATCTAATGAGATGATCATATGGTTTTTTTCCTTCAGTTTATTTATATGATGGATTACATTGATAGATTTTCGTATGTTGAACCAGCCCTGCATCTCTGGGATGAAGCCTGCTTGATCATAGTGGATAATTTTTCTAATGTGTTCTTGGATTCGGTTTGTCAGTATTTTATTGAGAATTTTTGCGTCGATGTTCATGAGTGAGATTGGCCTGTAATTCTCTTTCTTGGTTGCGTCTTTGTGTGGTTTTGGTATCAAAGTAACTGTAGCTTCATAAAAGGAATTTGGCAATGACTCCTCTGTTTCTATATTGTGAATTACATTAAGAAGTATTTTTATGAGGTCTTCTTTGAAGTTCTGGTAGAATTCTACATTGAAACCATCTGGTCCTGGGCTTTTTTGGTAGGGAGGTTTTTGATAACAGTTTCTAATTCTTCACGATTAACAGGTCTATTTAGATTCTTTACCTGGTCCTGGTTTAACTTTGGTATATGGTACTTATCTTAAAGTGTCCATTTCTTTTACATTCTCCAATTTTGTCGCATACAGGCTTTTGTAGTAAGATCTAATGATTCTTTGAATTTCCTCTGTGTCTGTGGCTATGTCCCCCTTTTCATTTCTGATCTTATTGATTTGAATGTTCTCTCTGTGCCATTTGATTAGTTTGGCTAGGGGTTTGTCAATCTTGTTGATTTTCTCCAAGAACCAGCTTTTTGTTTCATTGATTCTTTGGATTGTTTTCTGTGTTTCTATTTCGTTGATTTCTGCCCTCAGTTTGATAATTTACAGTCTTCTACTTCTCCTAGGTGATTCTGCTTCTTTTTTTTCTAGAGCTTTCAGGTGTGCTGTTAAGTCTCCAATGTGTGCTTTTTCTGTTTTCTTTAAGTGGGCACTTAGTGCTTTGAACTTTCCTCTTAGCACTGCTTTCATAGTGTCCCATAGGTTTGAGTATGTTGTGCCTTTATTTTCATTAAATTCAAGAAGGACTTTAATTTCTTTCTTTAATTCTTCCTTGACCCAGGTGTGGTTTAGTAGTTGACTCTTCAGTTTCCATGAGTTTGTAGGCTTTCTGGGGGTAGCATTGTTGTTGAATTCTAACTTTACTCCATGGTGATCATATAAGACACAGGTGGTTACTAATATTTTTAGTAACTGTGGAAGTTTGCTTTGTTACTGAGTATGTGGTCAGTTTTCAAGAAGGTTTCATGAGCTGCAGAGAAGAAGGTATATTCTTTCCTGTTTGGGTGGAATGTTCTATAGATGTCTGTTAAGTCTATTTGATTCATTACCTCCAATAATTCTCTTATTTCTTTCTTAGGTTTCTGTCTCTTTGACCTGTCTATTGGTGAGAGAGGAGTGTTGAAGTCTCCTACTATTAGTGTGTGTGGTTTGATGTCTTTCTTGAGTTCTAGTAATGTTTCTTTTACATAAGTGGGTGCTTTTATATTAGGGGCATAGATATTCAGGATTGAGACTTCATCCCGATGAATTGTTCCTGTTATGAGTATAAAATGTCCCTCTCCTTCTGTTCTGATTGATTTTAGTTTGAAGTCAACTCTGTTGGAAAGTAGTATGGCCACACCTGCTTGTTTCTTTGGCCTATTTGCTTGATAAACCTTTTCCAAACCCTTTACTCTGAGTAGATGTCTGTCTTTTTGGTTGAGGTGTGTTTCCGCAGAATGTTGGATCCTGTTTTCGTATCCAGTCTCTTAGCCTGTGCCTTTTTATAGGTGAGTTGAGTCCATTGATATTAAGTGATATTAATGACCAGTGGTTATTAACTCCGGTCATTTATTTTTTGGTAGTAGAGTTTGTGTGTTTCCCTTCTTCGAGTTGTGCTGGTGAAGGGTCGCTAGATGTCTTAGTTATTGTGGACACTGTTGGACTCCTTGGTCTGTGATTTTCCTTCTATTACTTTCTGTAAGGGAGGATTTGTGGCTATGTATTGTTTAAATCTGTTTTTGTCCTGGAATATCTTGTTTTCTCCATCGATGGTGAATGCAAGCTTTGCTGGATATAGTAGTCTGGGCTTGCATCCATGTTCCCTTAGTGTCTGTAGCACATCTATCCAAGACCTTCTGGCTTTCATGGTTTCATTGAGAAGTCAGGTGTAATCTGATAGGTTTCCCTTTATATGTTACTTGACCTTTTTCCTTTGCAGCTCTTAATATCTGTTCTTTATACTGTATGTTTTGTGTTTTGATTATTATATGGCGTGGGGATGCCTTCTTTTGATCCAGTCTATTTGGTGTTCTCTAGGCTTCTTGTACCTTCAAAGAAATATCCTTCTTTAGGCTGGGGAAGTTTTCTTCTATGATTTTGTTGAATATGTTTTTCTGGGCCTTTGAGTTGTAATTCTTCTCCTTCTTCTATCCCTATTATTCTTAGGTTTGGTCTTTTCATGGTGTCCCAGATTTCCTAGATGTTTTGTGTTAAGAATTTGTTGGATTTGTTCTGTTCTTTAATCAGTGAGTTTATTTCCTCTATAGTATCTTCAGAGTCTGAGATTCTTTCTTCTATCTCTTGTATTCTGTTTGTAAGTCTTATCTCTATAGTTTCTGTTTGTTTACCCAGAACTTCCATTTCCAGTCTTTTCTCGGATTGTGTTTTCTTTATTACCTCCATTTCATTTTTCAGGTCTTGAACTGTTTCCCTTACCTGTTTGAGTTGCTTTTTTGCTTTTCTTGTTTTCCTTAGCTATCTTTGAAAGATTTATTCATTTCATCTAGCTTTTTGTTTTTCATCTCCATTTCTTTATGGCAGTTTTTCACCTCCTGTTTAAGGTTCTCTATTATTTTCATAAAGTACTGTTTAAAGTCGATTTCTTCTATTTCTTCTGGAGTAGGGTGTTCAATTCTTGTAGTTTGGGATCCCTGGATATAACTCCACCAGTGGGGTCAGCTATTCAGGGTCTTCTGAAGGGGCACTATCTGAAAGAAACATGGGGCAAGAAAAGAACGAGACCAAGCCGGGTGCACTAGTCAAGGTCTCAGTTTATCGAAGCAGGCTCTGTCTTAAGTAGTTTTTCGGCTGCACTTGGGCAGAGAGGGAGGGGGAAAAGGGAAGGAGGGACTCGGCTGCACTTGGGCAGAGATGGAGAGGGGAAACTTGGGCAGAGGGACTCAGCAGCTTAGGCAGCTTTGCAAGGTCAGTGGTTAGTACGTTAGTGATAAGCTACAGAAAAGGGGGGCACTCTATGGTGCTTTTTGGACCTTTAGTCTCTAAGATTAGCACTCAATGTTTTAATTACTTTGAGTTATGTCTCATGGTTAAACTTCAAGACCCTGTGAGAAAGAAGAGGCCTGAAATGGCCCCTAACATCTGGATTCTGGTGATGTCATGTTGCCTTTCAGGTTGTTGGAGGAATTCTTGCATTGGCACCTGCCCATCTCTTCCTTCAAATGGAGCCAGAAGAGACTTGGTGTTTTGGTTCAATCTTTGCTGTGACTGACTGTGGGTGGATCTCCTCAGTGCAGGAGCAGGAACTGTTTCTGACTGGATGGAACCCCTCTGCACTGAATTAGTGATGCCTGGTAGCCCAAGGGCACTACAGACAAAAGGGCAAGCGTTGGGACAGGGCAGAGTCCAGTAGCACACAGCAGACATTGCAGCACAAGAGGAAGGTGCCCACACTCCCTTGTGGGAATCTTCAGGCCTGCCTGGCAGGGTGCCTCTCGCCCCTCTGGGTAGATGGTCTCGGTGCAGGAGCAGGGAATTGTTTCTGAGCCAAGGACCTTGCATACACTAGGGCAGGCTTGGGAGAGGCAGGGACAACATGTCTATATATTACACCTTTATGTGACTTTTTTTACTCTATTACTTTTTCTACAAGTTTAATATTCATTTTAATATATTTACCCCTTTAATCTATGACTATCTGTACTCTTTTGTATTATATTTACTCTTTCTTTATTCTTTTTCCTCTCTGTCTCCCAAGCCTACATATATTTTTTAAACACACTGTATCTCACTTGATGTCTTATACGTCTGAATCTCTTTTATTGTCAATCTGCAATCCTTTTCTGTCTTAGAGAGCTTTTAAAATGCTAAGCTACTTGGTTGCAGTAACCCTGGATGCTGACTCTGCCTTTATCTGCTTTCCACAAATGGCAGAGGTACCACTACTGCCAGCTCTGGGACTGCCAGGTAGGAGCTGCACTCACCACTTCAACTCTGAGAAAAAATATACAGCACGTGAACCCTTTTTGATTGAGTAATAGCTAAATCTGCCATGCAACACACTGCATGGCCTGGAAATATCTCTTTGTATGGCGGCAGGAATCTGCCATTCTAGTGCATACATGGTAGACCTGATTCTGCTGTCTGCCCAGGAAGGGAGCACTGAGCCATGGGCATGGTCTCAGCTACTTTCCTCCAGACCCCATGTGAGCATACAAGCACCCAGGCTCACAAACCCCATTCAAGTGCTTGGCCTCCTGAAAGTGCCAGAGCAGTTTGTGATGCTGATTTAAAACTGTATGGCTTTTTTTGTCTCTTCTGCTAAATCAGGAAGATCTCTCTTAAAGGAACTACAGGATGCCACCAGCAAGCAGAGTCTATTGGGAAAAAATGTGGCTAAACTTTCTTTTTTACTGTCTAGAGTTCCTTTCCAAGATCTTTCAGGTTTTATGTGGATTGAGCTAGAACACACTGGAGCACCAATCTGTTATAGGAGGCAACTTGTTTTTTCCTAGTTGCCCAGATTCCTGAAATAACCACTCAGAAACTGTATTAATTAAATCGCTGCTAGGCCTATTAGCTCCAGTTTTTTTATTGGCTAGCTCTTACATCTTAATTTAACCCATTTTTATAAATCTGTTTATTACCATGTGGCTGTGTCTTACTGGCGGTTCCATCTGGTATCTGTCTCTGTTGGGGTTACATGGCTTCTCACTGACTCTCCCTACTCTCTCTCTATATCTTTCAGCCTGGCTTTACTCTGTTAAGTCATTGACTGAAAGCAGCTTCTTTATTAACCAATGGCAATAAAACTTATTCACAGCATACATAACCTCCCCTTTTCTGTTTAAATAAATAGCAAGGTTTTAACTTTAACATAGTAAAATTACATAGAAGAGTTACAGTTATAATATTTATGTCTACTTTGTGTTTTACCATAACTAAAAAAACTATAATTAAACCTATTTATTCTTCAAATTCATCAAAGACCCTAGAAGGATATCATATTACCTAAGTAAACAGTATGTACACTATAAGAAACATCCAAAATTCTAGAATTGAGACATCTCACTATGCAGACAGTTTTAGTGTGGAGCTGTGGGCTGCATTCCCACCTGGCTCCCAGCCGCCTGGCTAGCTTATGCCCTGAAATAACAACACACAATCTGTATTCATTTAAATACTGCCTGGCCCATTAGTTTTAGCCTCTTACTCACATCTTGACTAACCCATATCTAATAATCTGTGAAACACCACGAGTGGTGTCTTACCGGGAAAAATTCAGCACGTCAGAACTGGTGGCTGGCTTCATGGTGACTGTCTCACTGAGGAGAGGCGGGGCAATTGTCTGAGCCATTTACTTCACTTCCTTTTTCCTGTTCTGTCTACTCCACCCACCTAAGTGCCGGTCTATTAAATGAGCCAGGCAGTTTCTTTATTAAAGAATGAAATATCAACACAAACAGAAGACTCTCCCACATCAGACAGTCACCCAAAGTTCTTCTGTAACATTGTGGGCCCCCATCATTAGCCTACTGGTCCATAGTATCCTGCAGACTTTTCCATGAAGCAAGAAATTTCAAAGACAGTTCCACCTATATTGGCAGCTTGTTAGTCACTTTCTTGTGTGTCCTGCAGAATGTCTGGCAGACTTTTTCATGAAGCAGGAACCCCAAAGGACTGTCTCACCTTTAGGCAAGTTCAGCAGTCATTTCTATGTGGGTCCTACTTGTCTAATTCATCAAGCATTCCAGTGAAGAGCAGTTTTTGCCCAAATGATGAACTATGCCATATTGAGATTCCAAGTGGGCTGGTGGGTAGTCAGAACAGATTTTACAAGTGTGGTCAGATCCTGAGGGCCTGAGTGAAGGGGAAGTGCTTGGGAGGTCCCTCCCCTGACCTTTGTGGACATCCCTCCCATGTTCCCTCATAGACACTGAGTGCTGAAGTTTTCAGAGCTAGGGACCCAACCAGCGGGCTCCTCAGGAATGGGTGCAGGAAATGCTTCCTCCAGGGGAAAAGGAGGAGTGAGAAGGGCATTCTGGGTATCAGAAAGAACCAGAGGTGCTTTAATTCTGGGTTTCGTTAGCTCCTGTACAGGAAAGAGAGAAGACAAAAGGCTTGGAGGAGGGGCAGCCACCATTGTTGCCGCCTCTGCTTTCAGAATCAGGGGAGCTGATGATGACCATGGGGCCAGTACCAGGTTTTGAATTGCTGCAGGTGGTTACATGTTGTTTTATTTTATCAAAGATAAAGTGACATACAAAAGCAAAAATATAAAGAGACAGACACAAACTCAAAACCAGAAGCTGGTGCTCTCACCACCACTCTGGTGCAGAACTGAATCACAGATGCAAACAAATCATGTTTTCCATGGACTAGCTTGGCCTAGTAACCCCCAGGCAAACTGCACAGAATGCCTTCCAAGCCTAGGGACAGGGGTCTCAGGGCACATCTGCCTCCCCACTCTGGTCCCATTTCAATACAGACCCTGTGCAGGTACAATTTTCAAATTACTGATTTACAATTACACAGAAAAAGAAACACAATACACAAACAGACAGATGTAAAAGTGAGCTCATTCATATCTCCAACTGGGTCTGGAGTGGGTCTGGGAGAGACTCGATTCCTGGTCAGGGAACCAAATGTTGCCACCTAAAGTCCAAATACCAGAAGGAGTCACCCCAAGAGACCGTCTCTCACACCACAGTTGATATAAAAGCATGAGGATTTTATTAATTCTGTCATGACAGCGTCTTTCAGCATTCGAGAAGCCAGAAAGACCACAAATAAGTGGTACAGGCTACTTTTAAAGCAAAAGCCACAAAGGAAAGGGGATGTCTTGGGTTTTTTTTAACTATTATGATTGGCTTATTCAAAGGGCTATTACCAGTAATTGTCTGAAGAGCAGTTGCCAGATCAGGTGAGGTAAGAGGGAACATCTGAGGGTCACTTTGCCCCTTCCCAGGGACTGAGTCAAAACAACAGGAACTGAGTCAGCACCTAAGGCTTGTCTTGCTCCTACTCAATAACTGAGTTCTATTCAGAGAACATTTACAAGGTCTCAGGAAGATGATGGAAAGTTCCCAACATTTTAGTATGTTCATGTGTAGTTGAAAGATCCTTGTTTCCCGGGGGGGGGGGGGGGAGGGGGGGGGACTGCTGCTGAGAGGCCTAAAATTGGCCTAAGAGATGTCAGAAATGGCTTTAGAGTTATTTTAGAGTTCTGCAAAAGCAATTCCTCTCTACAAAAGGAATGTGATTTGACACTAGCATGGCTACCAACATACACACGAACATGTTATCGTCAATCTTTGATGCCTAAGTCAACCGAGAGCTTGGCTGGGATTAAACTGTAAATCTACTCCACACTAATCTGGAAAGAAAAACAAGGAGAGTCAAACAAAGGAGAGGGAGAGAAGGATACCCAGGCATTGACCCTGTTTGTAAGAGAGAATGAACATGTGACAATTGCACAGAAGGAAGAATTAGCACAATTAATGGAAACCCAGAGACAGATCTTGTGGTTCAACCTGAATAATAGAAAAGAAAAGCAGTCAGCCACTGTACCTTACCTCTACCTCAGAATGAAAATGGGTGAGATCTTGTCTCCATGAATGCTGATGTCTCCACAGTGCACAGTCAACTGAGTTCCTCTTTCCCGTTATATGCCTTTCTCCATGCAGTTTATAACTCCTGCCTCAACCTCCCTAGTGCTGGAATAAAAGGCGAGTGATCCCAGACATTGGGATCACCTTTGTGTGAGCTTTGTTTCTCCTTTAAGACAGATTCAATCTCTAGTAGCCCAGGATGACTTTGAACTCACAGAGATCTCTCTGGCTCTGTCAAATGAGTCCTGGGATTAAAGGTGTGTGCCACAAGACCCTTGTCTGTATAACTGAATAGTATGGCTGCCTTGCCCTCCGACCTTCAGGCAAACTTTATTTATTAAAACACAAATAATATACTACCAAAGAAGGTGATAGAAATCAGAGGAGAATAAAAAATCATACTCTCAATATCTAATGACAGAACCACAGTTCAGGAAGAGAAAGTTTGAATTAATGAATCTATCCCCTTCACCTATTTCAGAACCAGTCAATGTTATTTTTCAAAGCTGAGTCAATCAACACACTGCCAGGTGCAGTTGTTTTTTTTCTTTAGGTCTCCAAGTCTCCCTTTTCACAAGAGCTTGATGGGCTGTTATCCACTCTGCCATTGTCAGTGCTAAGAAAGAAAACTGAGGGCTGTGGTCCTATGTGGCAGTGAACACTGGGCCCAAACCTCCACAGCTCAGCTGTGTTGAAGGGACTAAAATGGGCTTCACCAAACAGAAACACTACTAGAATGCACAAACTGATTTTAAATGTTTTACTTATTTTATATTTTATTCGGGTAATGTTTTGTCTACAGAGACAGCTGTGCCCATGGAGTAAGAACTCAGATCCTCTGTTGCCCCAGTTAAGATGGTTGAAAAGTACTGGGTGGTGATCAAGGGTCCCCTGCAGAAATAACTATTGCTTTTGTCAATTGAGTAATAATCGTTCCAGTTCGCACATGCTGAGTTTGGAGAAAAAATATCTTCTTTCTCTTGCACTTCTATTGTAAATAAACATTCATGTTTATTTTTTCCTTTGTTCTGAGCCCTTGATCATATGGTCTGCTTGTCCAATGCAGACAGTTTTCTGCAAAGAAACCTTGCTGGGATGAGCTTGGGATCAGCAGAACCCTGAATCCCAGTTTCCATCTGATGGGAAAAAAAATCAAAGCAGTCTAACAACAGGGTAGAAGGTGCATAGAGTATACCAGAGTCCAGTGCTGCTGCTCACCCTACCTGCCCTTCAACTCATTTACAGATGTGTTGAAGCCAGGCCTAGCAGCTGTGTTTCCCCAAATTCATTGTAAATGCACCACAGAGCCCACAGTCTAAACAGGTACCATTAGTAACAATACTAAATGCTTCTTGTGGAAGGCACACATGAGTCACAACTCACAGGGTCCTAAGACTGCTTCAGGTATTTGAGGGGGTTTTCCAGGAAAAGATCACGTGCGGAAACCAGGGAGACACATACTTCAGCCACCAAGTGGGGATAGGAGTCGACCACTGTCTTCCAGCTCGAGGTCTGAAAAACCTCAGAAGCACGAGCTGTAATGAAATCCATTGCCCGAGTTTTCAACTGCACTGCGCTGTGGAGGTCAGCCAGGAAGAGAGTGTGGGCAGCATTCTCCACAGAGAGGTCCCTGAAGAGGGCCCTCTCACACATGACCTTCAAACGCTCCAGGCCATACTTGTCAGCAGCTGCCAGCACCGCATCTGCCATGCTGTGGAGATCTGGTTCTTTCCCGGTGTAAATGAAGTCCATCATTGCCTTGAAGACTTCAGGTTCCATGTCATGAATTTCAACGCGATTCTTTCTGCTCTCCTCCATGTCATGTTCAAACATGGCTCTGAAAACTGGAGAGCGAGCAGCTAAAATGGCCTTGTGAGCCAGGAATTCCTGGCCAGCTACCACCAGGCAGCAGTCTGTGAAGCAGGAATTCTCCCACAGCTCTCCTAGCTCATCTACCAGTGTGCACTCTGGAATGTCAATCCCTGGCTGCATGTTCTGTTCAGAGATGCTGATGTAGTCCTGAACCACACTCACCTCACAGCAGAGTGTGAGTTTGTCATCTGGGAGAAGCAAACATGGAGTGGACAAAAGGAAATCTCGAGGAATGAAATTTGTGATCCCCCAGCCTTCGTATTGATTAAACCTGATGACTCTTTGACTGTTCACGATTCGGTATTTCTCTCCTTTGGCATTTATGATCTCAACCTGTATCTTTGCCCACACGGGGCTCTTTGGAGAGCTGAGCAACCCTAGGAAAACTGACAGGTAGCCTCTGCTTTCCACATCGATCCCATTCAGGTATAGTTTCATAAACCATTTTTGTTTTTCATTGGATCCTGGTGAGAAAGTGGGGCTTTCAATGTCTTTCCACAAGTTTTCCTCCAAGAAAAAAGAGAAGTTGCTGATGGTCCATCTGTAGGAGAATTTCCTGACTCTGATCTGTGTGTATCCACTTCCCTCAGCTGCCAGGTCCCCTGACATAGCTGCTGCTGGGAGTGTGAAGGTTTACCTGGAGCCAAAGAAGAACAGGATAGCTTTCTTCTTCAACCTGGGGGTCACAATTACAGATTTTTTTTAATTTTTTTTTTTAGTTTCTGTTTTCTCCACTGTTCTCTGTTCTATGAGCTAGAAACTTGAGTCTGTCTGAAATTCTATCCAGATTGCTGTATGAGCCGGGCACTGTTGGCACACGCATTTATTCCTAGCACTTGGGAGGTAGAGGCAGGCTGATCTCTGTGAGTTCGAGACCAGCCTGGTCTACAAGAGCTAGTTCCAGGACAGGCTCCAAAGCCACAGAGAAACCCTATCTCGAAAAAACAAAACAAAAAAAAAAACCCAGATTGCACTATGAGATTCAGAGAAGACAGTCTAGAGTACTATGCCCTCTTTCTTACATCACTCCATTTTTTCTAGATTGAATAGTAAGTAAGAAGGTGATTAGTTTTGAAAATTATACCCAACTTTTGATAATTTGGAACAATATATATATTCTTATAACAAAAAGTGTTATACTAGGTTTCTCTAAAAGAACAGAACACATAGAATGGATCTCTCTGTATGAAGGTGAGTGATTCATTATATTGATTTAGGGATGCAGTCCTACTAATCCCAAAAAAGGCTAACTGTGAAGGGAAAGTGCAAGAACCCAGTCCTTACTCAGTCCCAGAGGCCTGATGTCTTGGCTATTCCTCAGTCTATGCTGGAATTCTTTACTGTCAGCGAAGGGAAGGACTTGCAAGGCAAGGACAGGCAGCAAAGGGCAGCCCCTTCCTTCTTCCCTCTCCTTTTATGCTAACAGCAGAGGGTGTGGCCTAGTGTAGGGTGTGTCTTCAAGCCTTGAGATCTGGATTAAAGGTGTGTGTTTTCTGGCATCAATTCCAGATTAAAAGTTTCTATCTTTCAGCCTTCAAATTCATATTGGAAGGGGATCTACCTACTCAATTTAAGCAAAAAACTTCTCACAAGTGTGCTGTCCATTTTAGATTTTTGTTAATTCCAAGTTTAGCTAAGTTGGGGATCAAGAATAACCACCACAAGTGTAATTTGCTATGAGAAGATCATAAATGTTTTTCAGTTCATTCACGTTGACTGATTAGATTGTTTTTCAATACCTTATGACAGGAAAACTTCATTGCAGACCTCTGTCCTCTTCAAAGTTTAAACTTCCATGCATACTCTGCAGGGCCTTAAAATGAGAGAGTATTCTGGTTTTGAGAAGAATATATTCAACAGTTACTGATAACCTCATCCTCCCAGGTGAGAAGATTATACATGAGCACCAACAATCCTGACTCTTGAGCCCTTTAAAAATATTCTAATGAATGAATAAATCCAACTATTCACTGGGCCTCTGACATCCTCTGCTTGATCTCTAGACAGCATTCTTCTCCCTGTGGTGTTGCCCATACGCATGCAGTCATCTGTGGGCACCTGCATCTGTGTGTCCTGTGGGACATAGAATCAGGGACTTCCAACATGCTAGGCAAGTTCCCTACTACTAAGCTACATTTTCACTGTCTTACCCTTCTTCGGCCTTCCCTCATGTCTTCCTTTCCTAAGGCTCCTCAGGCTGTCCCACAGAGAACTGGGTCCAGCAAGGACCCAGAGCACTTGTCACTGTGATTCTGAGGTGGATGTTACTCATGTAAAACAACCTAGTGAGATTATGCCACAAATTGTTAATTATGATGATGATATAATTATAGTACTACTATCAATAACAATAAAATCTCACTCTTATTTAAATTAACTAATTTAATTATCACCTTTCAAAATGACTTGTAAGACTGAGCATGGTTAAGGTAATTGAAGAGAAATACATGAACCAGGCCTGGTATGGTAACCTATGGCTTTGATCAGAGTAGTCTGAAGGCAGATGATGAGTCAACTCTGGAGTCTAAAGCTAACGTGGTCCATACAGCATCTTCGAACACAGCCAAATATGCAGAGTGACAAGTTGTCAAAAAGAAAAAAAATGCATGAAAGCAAATGATTGCCTCCTAATTTCCTGCTAAAATATTTCAGGCTGTCAAAGCCTTAGAGAACAAACTTGTCTTTCAGAGCCATTTGATCATCTTTAAGAAAGTTCCTCTGATGTGATGGAGAAATGGTTCAGCAGTAAAAAGTGCTGGATGCAGTTCCAGAAGACTGGCATCCAATTCACTGCATTTACAGGACAGCTGAGAACACTGGTAACTCCAGTTATCAAGGTATCCAGGCTTTCTGGCCTCTGAGGGCACCATACGCTCATGGTGCACACACCACCCTGTATAACAGGACCCAGACATTAGTGGGGCCACTGGACATAAGCACAACTGTATCTCTGATGCAATTACCATTCAAGGGGTCAAACCCAGCACTGTGTAAAAATCAGCAACACCTGCCTCACTAAAACAGACTTAATCCAGCAAAGTCCACCGTTCAGAGAATATATCTAAATGTTCAAACCTTACTCAAAATATACTAGCATTTTGGCTTCTGTACTGCTTCAGATGGCTAATTTTTCTTTTTTTTTTCTTTTTTTTTTCTTTTTTTTTCTCATGGTTTATTTTTTTTATATTTAAAAATTTCCATCTCCTTGCCTCCTCCTCCCCCCTCCCTCCGCTTCTCCTCCCCCTTCCCTCCCCTCCTTCTCCCCCTTCCCTCCTAATTTTTCTTTTTAACTGAAGTGTGTCAACCAGAATACGTTTTTTTTTTGTTTTTGTTTTTTTTGCTTAAAAACACACCCTGAGAAAGGCTGGTTGCCAGATTGGCTTAAATACATGTTCAAGCATTATTGCATATTCTCTCTCTCTCTCTCTCTCTCTCTCTCTCTCTCTCTCTCTCCCTCCCTCCCTTCCTCCCTCCCTTCCTCCCTCCCTCCCTCCCTTCCTCTCTCTCTGTCTCTCTCTCTTGCTTCACTCTGCACATGTGTTTACATTTGTGTGTGTGCGTGTTTATATATCGTTCTATATTTTTCAGCCACTTTGTTTTCCTGTAATTATAAATGGCTTTCTGTGATATGAGGACACTCCTGCCGATTAAGATTTGTGCCTCCTCCTGTTGGGGACATGAATTCTTTTGACTATGCCAGTACTCCAGAGAACCACCTATCTTAAATTAAAGCTGCACCTGCCACATTCCTAGAATGATTCTTTATTTAAAAAAAGTGTTTATTGAAAAATTTGCAGATAGTAATGTTTTCCAACATTTTTATTGATATTTATTGAGCTATCATTTTTTTCTGCTCCCCTGTGTAGTGATGGAGCTGAAGCTGGCCTGCTTTTCGTCCTACCCAGCTCCTGGCCCAACTGCCTAGCTTATGCCCCGAAATAACAACAAACAAGCTGTATTCATTTAAACATTTTCTGGCCCATTAGTTCCAGCCTCTTATTAGCTAATTCTCACATCTCTTGCTTTAACCCATATCTATAATCTATTTAACACCATGAGTGGTGTCTTACTGGGAAAGATTCAGCATGTCTGACCATTTGGCTGCCTTCATGGAGAATGTCTCAGAGTGGAGAGGTAGGGCAATTGTCTGAGCCATCTACCTAACTTCCTTCTTCTTGTTCTGTTTACTCCACCCACCTAAGGGCTGGCCTATGAAATGGGCCAAGGCAGTTTCTTTATTAACGAATGAAATCAACACAAATGGAAGACTCTCCCACATCATTTCTCCTTTTTCTGTTTAAACAAAAAAGGCTTTAACTTTAACATAGCAAAATTACATATAACAAAACAGTTATCAAGTAGTTATAGTATTTATATCTATTCTTTTTTGTTTAAACAGAAAAAGAGGAAATGATGGAGGACTCTCATTGGTTAGTAAAAAACTGCCTTGGCTTTTTGATAAGGCAGGATTTAGATAGGTGGAGTATACAGAACAGAATGCTGGGAAGAAGGGAAGTGAGGCAACCACCTCAAGCAGTCGCCATGCCTCTCCTCTCCAAGAAGGATACGGGTCAAGATCTCTCTTGGTAAGCCACCCCTCGTGGTGCTACACAAATTACTAAATATGGGTTAAAGCAAGATGTGAGAATTAATTAATAAGAGGCTAAAACTAATGGGCCAGGCAGTGTTTAAAAGAATACAATTTGTATGTTGTTATTTCTGGTGTAAAGCTAGCCGAGTGGGAACCGGGCAGGACAAAAAGCAGGCCTGCCCGCAACTCCATTACTACAGAATGGCACCCACGTGGATAATTGAATCCACAGAAAGCTTGGAATGCTTGGGAAAGAATAGAGAAAAGCGTGTTTTCTTGGTAACAGCAATTTCTCCAGTCTGGCTCTGCTTGCAAGAGGCAAGCAAGTGCTCTCATCTAAGAGAGGCTTCCTAACTCAGCCTTAGCTGCAAAACACTGCAGCTCTATTAAGAGGTCCTGCCATGAAACACTTACATAATATTGATGAAAAACCAACCACATGCTTTTCAGTTTTCAACTGTAGCAGGAAAAAAGTTTTGCTGTTTTAAAATTCCGGCTTTCTGTGCTGTCCTACCAGGCAAACTCTGACTCTTTCAGGCAGGCAGTCTGACTATGGAGGATTTGAATGTAGTCTGTGAATAGAATGCTGCAGCTTGCTTGATGGCAGGGACCTTAAACTGCCACAGAGTTGTGATGATAAACATGGCTACAGCTGATACCTCTGCCATGAGGCTGAAAAGCTAAGGAATGGGCTGTAGCCAGCTGCCAAAGCCACGGCTTTAATCCTACCAATATTGCTTGGTAAATTAAAGACTCATATGGTCACAAAAGAGAGATATACAATAAACAAAAGATTCAAAGTGGGGGCTGGAGAGATGGCTCAATGTTTAAGAGTATTTCCTGCTCTTCCAAAGGTCCTGAGTTCAATTCCCAGCAACCACATGGTGGCTCAAAACCATGTGCAATGAGGTCTGGTGCCTTCTTCTGGCCTTCAGGCATACACACAGACAGAATATTGTATACATAATAAATAAATAAATTTTTTTAAAAAAAAGATTCAAAGTAAAAAAAATGTCTAAATGGTTTACTATATGTTAAAAATATATGCAGGCTAAAAATTAAAGTTATTAAGAATAAAAAAGTAGTCGGGTATGGTAGTACACACCTTTAATCCCAACACTTGTGAGGCAGAGGTAGATTGACCTCTGTGACTTCAAGGTGTGGCAGGACACACCTTTAATCCCAATGCCTGGGAGGCAGAGACAGACAGATCTCTGTGAATTCAAGGTGTTGTAGCACACACCTTTAATCCATGCACTGGGGAGGCAGAGGCAGATGGATCTCTGTGAGTTCAAGGACAGCCTGGTCTACAGAGTTATCACAGGACAAAGATATACAGAGAACCTGTCTCAAAAAATAAAAGTAAAAATAAATGAAATAGAGGTTAAAATAAAGCCACAGAAAGATGGAAAATACACAGAGAATCTTGATACTGTATGCTATTATGCTCTCTTTAAATTGTTTGAATGCTGAGGAAGGAACAAGAGCTGCTAAAAGTTATTTGTTTATAAATGCTGCTAAACTATTACAGAATAGATATTTTAAAAATACCTTAACTTTAAAATTTGGATCTAAGGACATGATGCTTTGGAAAGGAGTTTCTTTTGTTTTCACAGGAAATGAGACCCTATGGATTGCTTCTAGCCCAATATGGTATGATAGACCATGCACTCCTGAAAGGTTGCTGCGAACACTTTCAGAAAATGACTTCACCCAACTGATGACTGAGATGAACCTGGCACACAGGTTATACCATGAAAGATCTGATTAACAGCGTCCCCATTCAGCAGGAAGAAATTTGAAGAGAAATAACTACGCCCATGTTTCAAAATATTGTTTATAAATGTTCTTTTACATTTAAAGGGGGATATGATATAGATATGAATAATTTACATTGGTATAAATTTTTGCTGTGTTGATATAAATTTAAGGTCAATTTTTTTATATGTATATGTGTTTCTGATACTGATTAAGGTATTGTGATTGTGTACTTCATTTAAAAATGTAATGAATATAGGTTGTTAATGGATAGTCGTCAATAATAGTCAAACTTGTAGTCTTGTTAGTTAGATTTTCTACATGTACATAGATATATTTCAGATAGGCATTCTTCAAATCTTTCAAAGCCTACAAAATATGCCATTTAAATGTTTTAATAACTTAGAGCTTTTCATGACAATGAGACACGTCTGCCCCTTCAAGAGGAAGATGGGCATCGAAGAGGCTTCTTATTGAGTTTGATAGCCATTTGGGCAAAAACCTGCTCTTGCCTGGACTGATGCATAGACTGGACACAAAGAACCTGCAGAGAGAGGACTGTTGAACTTCCTAAAGGTGAGATGGTCTTTCAGGGTTCCTGATTCATGAAAGAGTCTGCGAGATATTCTGCAGGACACAGCAGATAGTGACTGAACTGTCTTTGAAATTTCCTGCTTCATGGAAAAGTCTGCTGGATACTATGGGCCTGTAGGCTGAAGATGGATGCCCCAACAGTACAAAAGAACTTTGGGTGACTGTCCAGACAACAAGATGTCTCTGTAATTTCTAGAGTTTGGAAGTTGCTTATTTCTTGTTTACTTAGGTAATATTATATCCTTTTGGAGTCTTTGATAGAGTTAAAGAATAGATAGATAGTTATAGTTGTTTTCCTTTGTTATGATAAAAGATAAAATAGATATAAATATTGTAACTATAATTCTTACTTGATAACTGTTTTGCTATATGTAATTTTACTATGTTAGAGTTAATGCCTTTCATTTTTGTTTAAACAGAAAAGGGGGAAATGAAGGAAAACTCTCATTGGTTAATAAAAATCTGCCTTGACTTTTTGATAGGGCAGGATTTAGATAGGTGGAGTAGGCAGAACAGAATGCTGGGAAGAAGGGAAGTGAGGCAACCACCTCAAGCAGTAGCCATGCCTCTCCTTTCCAAGAAGGACACTGGTCAAGATCTCTCCTCTTAAGCTACCCCTCGTGGTGCTACACAAATTACTAAATATGGGTTGAAGCAAGATGAGAGAATTAATTAATAAGAGGCTAAAACTAATGGGTCAGGCAGTATTTAAAAGAATAAAATTTGTGCATTGTTATTTCGGGTGTAAAGCTAGCCGAGTGAGAGATGGGTAGGACGAAAAGTCGGACTGCCTGCAGCGCCTCACTACACCCCTGTCTGATGTGGGGTTAGTGAAGATCTTTTCCCATTCTGTAGGCTGTCATTTTGTCTTGTTGATAATGTTCTTTGCTTTACAGAAGCTTTTCAGTTTCAGGAGGTCCCATTTATTAATTGTTTCTCTCAGTGTCTGTGCTGCTGAAGTTATATTTAGGAAGCAGTTCCCTGTGCCAATGCATTCAAGTGTACTTCCCACTTTCTCCTCTATAATGTTCAGTGTGGCTGGCTTTATGTTGAGGTCTTTGATCCATTTGGACTTGAGTTTTGTGCATGGTGAAAGATATGGGTCTATTTTCATTCTTCTACATGTTGATATCCGGTTATGTCAACACCACTTGTTAAATATGCTTTCTTTTTTCAGTACTGTAGCTCTGTAGTAGAGTTTGAGAATAATTCTCTATATGAACAAATCCTGTACTTGAACCACAGGGAACTCTAAGTTCCCCATGAAAATCTGCTCTTCTCTCCAGGAATTTGCTCCTGGGAAACCCAGGTAAGCAATGTAAAGAATTTCTTTTTACAAATGAGGGTCCTGCATTGACTGCCTACCTTCACTCAAATGACACATTGGAGGGAAGTGGTACTTGCCACCCTGACCTAAACCCACATAGAAAACAGTAACTGATGTTATTAGTTACCCACCTGTAATAGATTCCTAACTGAGGAACTAAACATTAGGAGATCAAACCAATTGATTCATTTATTTTTCCTTGAGAGATGAGTAGCATTGGAGCCAGACTTTCAGGAGAGCTAGGCTGGGAATTGTTGACAGGATTGAATCACTGAAGTTATTTTCCTGTCCTCTAGGCTTTGTGTGTCCCTACAGACATAATGAGCTAGAGAAAGATGATAGATGTGGGGAGCATTTTACAGATCACAATCTAAGGGTAAGGGGAAGCATCTCAAAGTCCCTTCTTTAATAACTGTTGATATTATTCTGCACCCTTTAGAAGCCAGAATACTCTCTCCCATTTAAAGTCCAGCATGCTAGTTCAAAGTTGAAGAACACAACTCACCAGTGAGGAGGAAAAGTATGAGGTAATGAGACATTTAATCTCAGCAGTCTGATTGATGGAAAGAAGTAATTAGAATTTTCTCATAGCACACCCTTATGTGGATCAGGAAGAGAGTATAAGGAGGATTACCTGAGGAGGACCAGAAAAACCACCAATAAATTTAGTGGAGCCATCCCAGGGACTGTGAGTCTGAATGGAATAAAAAGCAGGAAGGAAGGCAGCCACTTTCAGAGAATCCTGTCTGGCTCTACTCCTGCCTCCTTACATGAATTCTTCCACCTTGACCTTCATGCTGTGAACACTGACAGGGTAAGAAAAGCATTTCTTACCAGATCATGTATATGGGAGGAATTCTTATAACAACATGAGAGGAGTAGTAACAGCTGTGTAGGCATGAACACCATTCCCTTATTTATGGAAGATTGACCCCAGAAAGCAAATTCTTTTGAGATTGTTGTTCTTGGTTCCTGACTTGACTACACCTGGAATTAACTAAAATCATAAAACAGAGGGCACTACTGTGAGAAATGTTTTTGCTTAAGTTGAAGTAGGTACAGCACTTCACAGACACACTTTGGAGGAAGAAAATCACAAACATTTATCTCAAGGCCTGAAGAAACACACCTTTAATCCATATCTAGAGTCTGAAGGACACACCTCTAGCTGGGCCACACCTTCTGCCTCCTGGGAGCCTCTAAAAAAACATGGAGGAAGCTGTTGCTCATTGCCTGCTTGGCCTCACCTTGCAGCAAGACCATTCCTTCTCTGGCATTAGAGGATCCTTCTTTATAATTGCAGCATAGACTGAGGACCAGTCGGCACATCTAACCTCCTGGACTGAGTAAGTACTGGATTCTTGGACTCTCCCTTCACAGGTAGCCTTTGTGGGGTTAACAGGACTGCAGCCCTAAGTCATTCTAATGAATCTCCTTTGTTCATACAGAGAGAGACCTTGGGTATGTTCTGTTACTCTAGAGAACCACTGTGCAAAATTTTGGATGAGTATATAAAATGTTACAAATTATCAAAAGTTGTGTATGATTCTCAAAGTTGGAAATCCATTTAACTAAGATTCAATCTAGAAAAAATAAAGTGATAACACAGTCTCTTGTAGCCTAGGCTATCCACAATGAAACTAGAATTGAAATCTGGATAATTTCAGAGACTCAAGTTTCCAGCCTCATAGAAGAGGGAACAGAGGAGAAACAGAAGCTAAAAATATATATCATGCCTATTATTTTATCCTACAGAGCAAGAGAAGACAAATCCTAGTACTTCATTTTAGAGCCAGTTTAAACTTCAAAAGACCTCCAGGAGAAATATCTCAGGATGCCATAGACAAGATCTGGGGCTATAAATTGTTCAACATCCAGAATTTCTCCTGAAGGTGGACCATCCACAACTTCCGTTTATTCTGGAGGAAATGATAGACAGTATTAGAAGCCCAACTTTCTCAATACAGACAATGTCAAATGGTGTTTGAGAGTTCACCCTAAGGGCGTCGATGAAGAAAGCTCAGATTACCTGTCAGTTAACCTAAAGTTGCTCAGCTCTCCAAAGAGTCCCATTACAGCACAGTTCAAGTTTTGTATCATAAATTCCAAAGGAGAAAAAATGAACCTATGACTAGCCATAAAACCTTTAGGTTCCTGCCAGGCTACCAAAAGGGTTTCAAAATGGTCATCCATCAAGTTTTTCTTTTGGACCATACTTATGGGCTTCGCCATGAAGACCAGTTCACCCTCCTCTGCTTGGGGATGCTGGTCCCTTACTCCTACAGTATCCCTGACGACAGCACGGAGCAGAGAATCCAGGTTCCCAAAGGCCAATTAGGAGTTGATCTAGGACAGCTGTGGAAGAATTTCAGCTTCACAGACTGCTGCCTGGTGGTAGCTGGCCAGGAATTCCAGGCTCACAAGTCCATCTTAGATGCTTGCTCTCCAGTTTTCAGAGCCATGTTTGAACATGACATGGAGGAGAGCAGAAAGATTCGTATTGAGATTCATGACCTGGAACCTGAAGTCTTCAAGGCAATGATGAGCTTCATTTACACCGGGAAGGAACCAGTGCTCCGCAGCATGGCAGATGCTGTGCTGGCAGCTGCTGACAAGTATGGCCTGGAGCGTTTGAAGGTCATGTGTGAGAGGGCCCTCTTCAGGGACCTCTCTGTGGAGAATGCTGTCCACACTCTCCTCCTGGCTGACCTCCACAGGACAGGGCAGCTGAAAACACAGATGCTGAATTTTATTACAGCTCATGGTTCCCATGTCTCTCAGACCAGAGGCTGGAAGACGATGGTAGATTCATACCCCCACTTGGTGGCTGAAGCATACAGCTCCCTGACTTCTGCTCAATGCAGTCTACTGGAGCCTTCTCTCAAATGTCTGAAGCAATACCAGGAACCTGTCACCAGTACGCTACACGTGTATTCCAGAAGCAGTGGCCATTGTTGATACCAATGACACCTGGGTAGACTATGGGGTACATGAAGCATTTACAGCAACTCTGGGGAAAGACAACATGGTTAGTAGGTCTTTAATACATTTATTAATGACTTGAATATTGTAGTGGTATATTTTTTGTATTTTTATAAATAAATCTGGCCTGAAGACCAGAAGTAAAGCTAAAGCCACCGGAGATCAGGCAATGGTGACACACCTTTAATCCCAGGATTTTTTTGACAGAGTAACATGTATCTCTGTGAGTTTAAAGGCACCTTAATCTAAACAAGATCAATGCAGTAACAAGTCCAGGTGGTGGTGGCTCACACCTTCAATCCTAGCCTAGGGAATCCCAGCACTAGATGTAATATAAAATGGGATGAGAGAGGCTTCATATTCTGCTTCTTCTACAGTCACCCAGCCTTAACAGAGGAAAGACATCTCTAGTGGCTTGGCTGCTTTCCTTTTCTGGTTGTCAGTGTGAACCCTAATATCTATCTCTAACTTTTTATTTTTGGTGCTACAGAATGGCAGGGTGGGGGAGGAACAGGATGAACTCTGATGGACTCTATGCAACCTCTCCTCTGTTGCAGTACTGGTTTGATTTTTTTGTCCAGTGATTCAGAAGCTTGGATTAAATTTAGCTAATGCCCCCAGCACATCCCAACAGGGTTTCTTTGGAAAAACCTGTCTGGATAGGACTTTGCATAACATATTATAAAGGGCTGAGAGCAAAGGAGAAAACAAACATGAATGTTTTCTTACAAGAGAAGGGGAAGAGAATGAAGACTTTTTTCCTCTGAACTCAGTTTGTGGGGACTGGAGACAAAAGTGGACAAAAGCAATTGTTCCTCTTGCAGAGGACCCTTATTCAGTTATGTATACAAAATTTTACCCCAATACAATACAATACAATACAATATAAAAGGAATAAAAATTGTAGAATCACTTTGTGGATTCCAGTGGTGTTTCTGTTAGAAGCAGCCCAGTCCTGCTCAGCTGGGGAAGTTTGTTCAAGGTCCTCACAATCACAGACACAAATGTTAATGAAAAGATACCTAATTGTAGTGAGGGTCTGCAAGCAGGCCTGCTTTTCGGCCACCCGGCTCCTGCACGGCTAGCTTAAATCCCAAAATAACAACACACAAACTGTATTCTTTTAAATACTGCCTGGCCCATTATTTCCAGACTCTTACTCACATCTTGACTAACCCATATCTAATAATCTTTGTAACACCACGAATGGTGTCTTACCAGGAAAGATTCAGCACGTCTGACCTGGTGGCTGGCTTCATCGCATCTGGCATCTCTCTCCTTGAGGAGAGGCATGGCAGTCTTGCTAACTTAGGAGAGGTGTGGCATCTGACTGAGCCATCTACCTCACTTCCTTCTTCCTGTTCTGTCTACTCCACCCACCTAAGGGCTGGCCAAGGCAGTTTCTTTATTAATGAATGAAATCAACACAAATAGAAGACTCTCCCACATCACCTAATGAAATTGCTGTACTCAGAGACTGGTGCCTCGCCCAGCTGTCATCAGTTAGGCTTTCTCCAGCAGCTGATGGCAGTAAAGGGTTCACACAGTCAGACAAACGGGGATCATAGGGACTCACAGGGACTGAAGAGGCAATCACACAGTCTGCATGGGTCTGCACTATGTCCTCTGTATGCATACTGTGGTTGTTAGTTCGGGGGTTCTTGTGGGACTCCTAACAGTGGGAGTGTGGGGAGTCTCTGACCTGTTTGTCTGATCTTGGGAACCTTTTCTTCCTTCTGGGTCGACTCCCCAGCCTTGATATGAGAGGTTGTGCCTATGCTTATTGCATCTCATTATGATGTGTTCAGTTGATATTCCCATGTTCACCAACTTCCTAAAGCAGCTGTCAGGACAGAAAGATGGATTGGATATTTCAAGACACAAGGAAAGATTAAAGAAGTAACATCAGCCTCTAGTGCTGGGTCAGGATTCTGCAGGAGGCAGCTTTCTCCTTAGCCCATGTCCATTGGTCCAGGCATTAAGAGGTAGAAAAGGGAATAGCTCCTCTCACTATCACCCATAGCGACTCCTGGGGAAAAACTTGCTTCCCATTACTTTAGTCTTAGGATTTTTGGTCTGGAAGTTTTGACTACAGGGTGATTGGTGGTGTGGGGTCAGTGCCCCTGTCTGGAGCCACAACAAATATTCCACTGGATGGAAGCTCAGACTTCTCCCAAGCCATTTTGAACTTCTGATGCCCTTGAAACTACAGGATAAGAAGGTAATAAGAAGGTCAGAACCATGAGGGATGCATTCACCCACTGAGACGGCAGGACAGAACTAATGGGAGACCACCAAATCCACTTGGAATGGGACTGATGGAACATGCGACCAAATCGGACTCTCTGAGGGTGGCTGATGGTGGTGGCTGACCGAGGAGCCAAGGACAATGGCGATGGGCTTGGTCTCTACGACATGGACGGGCTCTGTGTGAGCCTTGTCAGTTTGGTTGCTCACCTTCCTGGACCTGGGGGGAGTTGGGAGGACCTTGGACTCAACATAGTGTAGAGAACCCTGATGGCTGTTTGGCCTCAAGAGGGAGGGAGTGGGGGTGTGGGTGGAGGGGAGGGGAGGGAAGGGGGAGGAGGAGGGGAGGAGATGGCAATTTTTAATAAAAAATAAATAAACTGGAAAAAAAAAGATAGTAGCTGAGCAGCTGTGCGTAGCTGCGCGGAGACTCGCGGAACACGTGTGACCAGAGCGGCGGTGAACGGCGGAGGCAGATTAATGGCGGAGCGGTGGCAGCTTAACAGCACAGACACAGGAAATAGGCATAAAGCTTTATTAAAGGAGAGAGGGAGAGGGAGAGGGAGAGGGAGAGGGAGAGGGAGAGGGAGAGGGAGAGGGAGAGGGAGAGGGAGAGGGAGAGAGAGAGAGAGAGAGAGAGAGAGAGAGGAGAGAGAGAGAGAGAGAGAGAGATTAAAACAGAGAAGTGGGGAGAGAGGCAGAAGCGAAGCTGCCTCTCCAAGAGGAAGATGGAGAAGAGAGCAAGCTCAGGCCAGAAGCTGAAGATCAGCCTGCCTCAGCGGAATGGGGAGGGAGTGGGCGTGGCTTGTCTCTTAAAGGGACAGGGACCAAAACCATAACACCCCATACAACCACAATGGCATTATTAATTTAAAATGGATGGTGATGTCCCTTGAGGGACATTCTTTTAGTGTCTCAATCTTAAATATGGTAACCATTGGTACTCTCTTATTGGATGTTACATCACATGATAAGGATATTGAGTTAAACCACCAATATCTATATGAACACATTCTTAACAAAACATAATAAAATCACTCATGTAAACTGTGAGCCTCCTTTCTGTAATTGTTCTCATGACCTTAGCTGGTATTTGTAATCACCTTCCTCTACTACTGATAGAACAGCCTAACTCAAAAGCTCAAAAACCATCTTTATAAAAGGTCAAAAGAAGTTGGTTTCTGGGGAAGGAGGCGGAGAGATGGCTCAGAAGTTAAGAGCCATGCTGCTCTTCCAGAGGACCTGAGTTCAATTCCCAGCACCCACATCAGGTGTCTCACAACCTCTCTGTCTTAATTACGTTTAAAAAAAGAAAATAAAGCAAAAAGAAGTTGGTTTCTATTCACCATAAAACTTAATTTGACATTCCCCACACCCTATACCCTGACATCCACCCTCAGAAGGTAATATCTTCTGCCAACTTCCTACATCACCAAAATTCTTCTGAAACCCCCAACCATTGGAAAACCCTCAGTCTTACATTTTGGGGGTTATAAAAACCACTCTACTCTTATGTTCCTGTCTATACCTTCAAACCTGGATTTAGGGGAGAAAACCTACTATGGAAAAAAAATTAAACTTACATAAATTGATTAAATTTTGAGCTGGTGGTCTTTACTCTCATTCAGTCATTCTTGACTCTTTTCATGGAGGTGTGACCTATATGTTCATCCTGGTGGGTCTGTGCCTTTTGCTACCTCCCTGTATTAAAATGTTTCAGTCTCCCATTGTCTTTAATTATAGAAGAAGGTGACACCAAGAGAAGCCCTGTAGGAACTGCAGCCCTGAGTTATGAGATCCCTGCCCCCTTTTGAGGTGCTTATGTGCAAAGAAAACATAATAAATTCCCTCTGTTCCTGGAGCGGAGGAAGGAAGGAATTTTGAGTGCATGGTGACCGTTCCTTGATCCCTGCCAGGGTCAGGTTACAGTCCCTTCGCAGCCCCCTCCTCATTTGGTGCCATGGTATAAAAGCCAGCCTGAGCAGGACAATAAAAAAGCTGTTCCACCTCAACCTCGTGCTCTGTGCATTCATTCAATCCAGACACCCTCCACCGAGATTCTTGGTTCCAGCCCGCGCTGGCGCGGCAAGTCCTAAAGGATTTCCTGTGCAACAACCATGTTTCTTACTTCCATTGTGGAGAAGCAATTCAGTTTCCCCTTGGTAATACTGATCAATCACCTCTCTTAAACTGTTATTTCTTTCTTAGCATTTGTCTTAAGGACATCAGAAATCTGAGCTTCCAGTTCAATGGCATATTTGTTGTTGTGGGTGTAGTCATGAGCACTGCCCTCACCCTGGAATCAGAACAGTCCAGGGCAGCTTAACCTAAGGTAATGGGAACAGCAAACAAATTTTTTCCTAGGGGATCACTAGGCTTTCTAGTGAGTGTAACTATTCCTATTTCACCCACCCTATGCCTGTACCCAAGAATCTTGGCCATTAAGAAACCATACCATATATTAGATACTAGTTCAAAGCATATACTGCCTCCTAGAGAATCCTGCCCTCCAGGCTGATGGCACCTCATTGTCTCTTTTGTAGTATCTTCAAAAAGTTATTCCATCTTTCTATCATGACAGCTGCTTCAGGAAGTTGGCGAACTTGGTAAGACAAGTGGAACCCATGATTGTGGGCCACTGTTGCACCTCTCTGGGAATTTAGTTCCTTCGTCAGAAGCTATACTGTGTGTAATGCCATGATGGTTGACAAGGCACTCTGTTAGTACCTGTATGGTAGTTTTGGTTAAATCATTACATCCAGGAAAGGCAAATTTATAACTAGAATAAGAATCTACTCAAGTAAAAACAAAGTGTTGTCCATTCCAGAGAGAAAGAAATCCAGGGTAGTCATCTGTCACCAAGCTGATGGCTGGTCAGCCTGGAGAAATGGTGGTGTATATGGTGTCTCTGTTCTCTGCTGTAGGCAGGTCTGGCATTCAACAGCTGCTGTAATAAGATCAGTCTTTATGAGTGGATGTCCATGTTGTTGATCCCATGGATGACCCCTATTGTAGTTACCTTGGCTACTTTGATCATGAGCCCATTGGGATTACTTGGGAAAGAGGCTGACTATACACAGAATTTGTCATTATTGATTCCCTCCTCTGCTGAAGTCACCTTTGATGGACATTTACATGGGTCATAAGGATCTTCACAAATGGACATTTACATGGGTCACAAGATCTGTCCAAACATTTCTTCCTCAGATGTCTTTCTCTCCAATTTTTCTTTATTATTTCCTTTCTTCTGTTTTATTTTGTCTTCTCTCTACTAAATCCTGACTTCCTCTCCCTCTACTCCTCACATAACTACATAACTACTACCATTCTAGTTCACTTCAGAAAAAAAAAACCCAGCCCTTCTGGGGATATCAACAAAACTCAGCATACCAACCTTCACATCAAAGCTAAGGGAGACAACCCAGTAGGGAGAAAAGGCTCCCAAGAAAAGGCAGAAGAGTCAGAGGCATCCATGTTCCCACTGCTATGATTCCTACAAAACTCCCAAACTAAACATCATAACATGTATATAGATGACTTTGTATAGACCCATGCAGGCTCTGTGATTCCCTCTTCAGTCTCTGTGAACTGCTATTAGCCCTGCTTAGTTGATTGATCTTGTAGCTATGTTTGCCTGGTATCCTTGACCCCTCTGGTTCTTACTATCTTTCCTCCTCCCCCTCTTCCTTGGGGTTTCCTGAGTTAAAGCTAATGCTAAGTTTGTCCATGGATCTTAGTATCTGTTCCCATCATAGCAGGCCTAACTGATGAAGACTGGATTAGTCACCAATCCCTAAGTATAACCGAATTTCACTAGGTGTCATTTCAACTTTTTTTTTTTCAAAAAGTCTTGTTAGGTCATTGTGCCATGTAGTTTCTGGTTTATGACCATCCAGGCTGTGTTGGACATCAGCCCCCTTTCTTGGCTTAAGCCTCAAGTTAGACCAGTCATTGACTGGTGATTCCCACAAGCTCTGAGCCACCATTGCCCAGCACCTCTTGAAGGCAGGACAGATAGCAAGTGTAACACCTGATTCAGTGTTACCCCCTTGGTACAGTTCATGCACCACTGTACAGTACACAAGTTGGGCAAGGGCCTGGAGATTGAAAGAACACACAAAGAGACCTGGGTCATTCGAAAGGAGATCAGCCAAATGCCGTTTATTTAACCTTGGGGAAATTTTTATATACCTTGCTGCTGCACAAGGATTTCCACCCAGGCAGGTGGGAAATTACCACACAAAGATGGAGTCAACAATGTCCTACAGCTAATCACCAGGTGGGGGCAAAGGGAGCACAGGAACAAACAGAATGTTTTAGCTGGCTGACCAGAAACTGTCCTGAAAATGAACCCCAAGAACAAGGGTAGACCCGGGGCCCTACAGGTCCCCCTTTTATATAAATTATATGACTAGACCTATCTTAGGTGGCATTGGACGTCAGGCAATACCCCTTACCCATCATAGGAAAGCATCCAGGTCAAAACACATTTCCTGTCTTAGGTTGGGGCAGCCCCCCAAAAACCTTTTCCGTCATTGGCTCACTAGTCACCGAAAAATTCTTTGGGGCAATAGCTAGGAGGACTTGCCACGTGGCAACATTGACCTGAGCTTGCCTTTGGCTCTGGCACCATGAAACCATGAAGATGATGCTCCAGCACATATAAGCACTACTTAAGGAGACTGTGCCTGCTCAATCCTTAATAAGTCTGTCCAAATTGGAGCCCTTTAAGTAAGGTCTCAGTGCTGGTAGAACCCTGGTATAGTAAACTAGAATAATCTCATAAGCCAATTTGTAAATTGTGCATTCCAGGGTCCGTGAACAACAGCAATAACCTAGCAGTGGTCTTTAACCACAACCAATTACAAAATTAACTGCAATATTCATTTGTAAATTTAGCTCAATTTGAATGACCAAGGCATTTGCAACCTGTCCTGAGAAGGTATCCATTTTGCTAGCAGAAGCAACTGACTGACTAATGGAAAATCCAGCAGCACTAGCTGCTCTGGCAGCCACAGCAATGGCTGCATTATCATGGGATGGGTAGATAGGTAGAGGAACAATCCTTGGCATTCAGACCACCACAGCCAGCAGCTCAGGATCCCAGCAACTCTTCAGTTGACAAGCCAGTGTCTACTTGATCTCTTGGCTCTGTCTTGTCTTCAGGCTTCTGGACAGAAAAATCCACAGCATGTACCAGACACTCAGGTACCCATATTAGATTGTCAGCATCCTATGGGAAAACACAAACAGCCCCTCTTCCCCACACCAGTACAGGACCTGGACCATACCCGGTGCCATCTGCTAGATTCTTCCATTTAACATGAGGCATCCCAGAAGAATATGGCGGCCAATGCCGGTCAGCAGCGGTATGAGATTGAGCCAACAGTCAAAAAAATTTTAAATATATAAAATAAAAGACAAATGGTCTCTGGGGGTGGAACCATATTCCCTCTTTTTTGTTTTATGCAAATAGGCTTTGAGCGTACGATGCGTTCACTCCACTATAGCTTGTCCTTGAGGATTATAAGGTATTCCTGTTTTATGAGCAAAATTTAGCAAAGCCAGTGCTGGTGTAGGCTGGCCCATTATCACTTTTTATAGTTTTTGGAACTCCCATGTAAGCAAAAGCCTGGAGACGGTGACTTTTAACATACTGTAATATTTCTCCTGTATGAGCTGAGGCAAAAATAAGATGAGAATATGTATCCATGGTTACGTGAACATATTGCTAACACCCAAAAGAAGGAACATGGGTGACATCCATTTGCCATAAATAATGAGGAGCAAGCCCATGAGGTTTAATTCCCAAATGGGGAACAGTTAATATTTTTTGCACAGAGTGCATTTTTTAACAGTATCAGTGGCTTGCTCTCAAGAAACCTTAAAATGAAATCTTAAAGACCCAGCATTGAGATGAAAACCATTATAAGTTTTTTCTGCAGCTTCATAAGATTCTTGACTTACTGCACAAATTTGGTGGGTAAGCCGATCAGCCAATGTGTTCCCCTCGCTCAAGGGACCAGGGAGGTCAGTATGAGCCTGCAAATGCCCTACATAAATGGGAACAGATCGGGCCCAAGGCAAAGTTTGAATAGCTAGTAACTGCATCTGGACTTGAGATACAGAGGCAATATAAGCTGCAGTTTCCAAAGGTGCAAGAATTTTGCTTATATACTGACTGTCAATAAAAAGGTTAAATGGAATATCAGCATATTTCTCTAAGGCCATTTGTAAGCGATCAATTCAGCCACCTGAGAAGATTTAGCATTAACAGGCTAAATATCAAAATCAGGAGGGGAGGCTACCACAGCTCTCCCTGTGACCCATCAGTAAACACATTCCGTGCCCCTGCCAGAGGCTGCAAAGAAATAACTTTAGGGAAACATAGGATGATTTTTGAAAAAGGTGACCAACTTATCAGAAGGATAATGATTATCAAACTTGCAGGGATTAGTGCATAAAAACAAGGTCCAATCTTCAGCAAAATTCTGCAACCAAGTTATTTCTGCCTGGGTATATGGTGTAATAACCTTATCAGGTAACATTCCAAAAGTTTGCAAACTAAGTTTATACCCTTTCTGAATAACACGTAGCACAGCTGATGGGTGCAAGATAACAATTTTTACAGGTGACACGTGCTCATATACCCATAAGATGGATCCTTGCTGCCAAAAAACTCCAGTAGAACTATGCTGATAAGGAAAAATTATCAATAGCAGCGGCTGACTATAGTCAATATAATGAATATGAGCAGAGGCAAGCTTTTCTTCAATTAAAGTAATACATTGCCTTGCCTGAGGTGTCACGAAAGGAAGTTGGATCTGGATTCCCCTGCAGAATGTTTATACAACCATTTACTGCTCTAAGATCTTACAGCAACCTCCATTTACCAGACTTTTTCTTAATAACAAAGATAGGAGTATTTCAGGAAGAAGTGGATGCTACTATGTATCCTGCCTCTAGCTGGTCCAGGAACTCACTCTCTAGACCAGGATGGCCTTGAACTCACAGAGTTCCACCAGTCCCTGCCTCCAGTTGCTGGGATTAAAGGCTTGCACCAGCACACTTGGCTTTTTTCCTGGGCTGATTAACTGCCCCTTTACCCACAGGGCAGTTCCTTTTGATGTGCCCTGACCTTTCTCACTGAAAACAATTCCTTGATCTAGCTCCATCTTGACCCTTTCTAAGGGCAGAAACAATTGCCTGACCCATCACATGAGTGCCATCAATGTCCCTGCATAACTGGATAAAGTCATTTAAATTTCTATTTCTATGGGGACATAAGTTTCATAGGCCATAACTGCTTCTTTTAGTTGCTTAATCTCCTAAAAGGCCAGGGGGTTATGCTGCCTGATCCTCTGTCCTTACAGATCCAATAATTTAATCTGTGCTGCTAAACCCTTCCTGCACCAGCCAACATGCCAAGGTCATGCTGGAGGGAAACCATTACAATCCTCCTGCATTTTACCTCTCCACAACAATCTCCTCCCCAAAGACAGGCTCTGCAAAGCTGCCTTCCTTCTATTACTAACTTTTTTATCAGTGCAATCTCCTTTTCCAAAGTTTCTTCTTTCTCTTTTATATTCCTCTTAGTACTCTTAACTGTTTCCTGCTCCTCAAAACTCTTAGTAGAACTCACAGATTCTACTTCCTGAATCTCCTCAAAGGTTTTGTTTAAATTCTCTAATTGCTCTTTTACTTTACATCATCACTGAGAAGAGCATCTCTGACTAAGAGCCACAGTGAAAATATCGCTATGGGAAATTCTTCTGGCCCTCACTTCTTCAATGCTTTTACCTTTACCTGCTCCCAATCAGTAATATTAAAGCCCCCTGGGTGTAGAAACCAGGGACTAAACGCTTTCAAAAAATTAGGCAACAAACTACCTTACACAAAAGAAAACTGTCTTAAGGAACTCTTGTGCTGTCTACTTTTAATACCCGTGCCTTCCTTGCCTTCCTTCTCTAAAAGCACTATCAATTGGCCCATCAATCAATTGGCCCATCATTACTGAATTACTATCACCCATTACCAATACACCCTCACCATTCAATTTCTTTACCTGCTGGCCAGCCTTCCGAGGACGACCTCTCAGGGAACCCTACTTCCCAATCTTGCAGATGGGTCTCCGACTGTAGTTGCTGATGATCCCAGCGGTGCCTCCAATTGTAACACCCAATTCAGTGTTACCCCCTCGGTACAGTTCGCATGCCACTGTACCGTCCACAAGTCGGGCAAGGGCCTGGAGATTGAAAGAACACACAAAGAGACCTGGGTCATTCGAAAAGAGATCAGCCAAATGCCGTTTATTTAACTTTAGGGAAATCCTTATATACCTCGCTGCTGCGCAATGATTTCCAAACAGGCAGGTGTGAAATTACCACACCAAAAATGGACTCAACAATGCCCTACAGCTAATCACCAGGTGGGGGCAGAGGGAGCACAGGAACAAACAGAATGTTTTAGCTGGCTGACCAGAAACTGTCCTCAAGATGAACCCCAAGAACAGAACTAATGGGAGATCACCAACTCCAGTTGGAATGGGACTGATGGATCATGAGACCAAACCCGTCTCTCTGAATGTGGCCAACAGTGGGGGCTGACTGAGAAGCAAAGGACAATGGCGCTGGGCTCTGATTCTTCTGCATGGACGGGCTCTGTGGGAGCCTTCTCAGCTTGGTCGATCACCTTTCTGGACATGGGGGGAGTTGGGAGGACCTTGGTCTTAACATAGAGTAGGGAACCCTGATGGTTCCTTGGCCTGGAGAGGGAGGGAGGGGAGTATGGGTGGAGGGGAGGGGAGGGAAGGGGGAGGAGGAGGGGAGGAGATGGAAATTTTTAAATATAAAAAAATAAACCATGAAAAAAAGATGAACCCCAAGAGAGATGGCTCAGTGTTAAGAGCACCAGCTGCTCTTCCAGAGGTCCTGAGTTCAATTCCCAGCAACCACATGGTGGCTCACAGCCATCTATAATGAGATTTGGTGCCCTCTTCTGGCCTGCAGGCACACATGGAGGAAATGTGTATACATAATAAATAAATTAATTAAAAAAGAAAAAAAAAGATGAACCCCAAGAACAAGGGTAGACCCGGGGCCCTACAAGTAAATTCAAGACTTTGTGGCTGGGTTGATGCTCCAGCTCCACCACTAAAAGCCGTGCCTGGTTACTTAAGATGGCTGCCTTGGCACCTTATCCTCCATTATAAGAGTTCTTCCTAGGTCACAGAAAGTTTCCACTTCACTAGGTTTTTGTAGCTCTCTTATATGCCCCCATTCCAGTTGTCTCTCCTGTGTTCTCTCCCTCCATCCCTCCCCTTCCCCCATCCCTCCTCTTACCATTCCCACCTGCCCCAGTCCACCTGCAAAGTCTATTCTATTTCCCCTTTAGTAGCTGCTTTTATAGTTTGAAAGTAGATTCAATAATCTACTTTTTTATCCTATCATATCTATCCCCATTTTTCTTTTCTGAATGAGATCCCTGAATCTAATCTCTTTTGTTCAACCTCATACCTATGACAACTTGTAACCAACCCCTTAGACGATGACAAATATCCATAACCCCGAGAAAACCCAAAAAACACCCACCCAACCTTTTGGGAGAGTAGATGCCACATTCTTAAAATTACTTCCTGGTGTTGGGGGCACTGGTAATTTTGGGGGACCCTGAGAAAATCAGGATAGTTGTTAAGTCTAGGCTGGAGCAATCTGTGGAGCTGGGTCATCTCAGTCAGCAGCCTTGGAGCTCTTTTGAATGCTGGATCATATGGGCCATTTTTATTAATGTCTGGTCCCCATGCTCTAAAGATATACAAACTTTTAAAGGTAACATACATGTTTGTATTAATATAAGTATAGGCTGCATTGAGACAAGTTAGCCAACATGATTTTTATAAGTGTTTGAGCAGGTAAAATACACATCACCTGTCTTCTAGTTTCTTTAAGTTTATTTTTCCATGTCTGTAGTCAGTATTTCAGGGGGTGTTTCTTGATCAAACCCGATTTTCCTTAACCCAGAATGAATCTATAGCCTCTCACTTCCTGTGGAATCAGAAGCATAAACTCTCCCCCAAAGCGACATATTTTTTGACTTAAATTTTGAAGTCAAGATAATTTTAAGATATAGAGATTAGTTTAATATACCAGTTTTCATAATCCAACGTCTCTTAGCACCCAAGAGTTTTAAAGGTAGCGTAATAATATACATAATCCAGACTCTGTGCATTTTCCATCTTTATGTGGCTTATTATAATTTTTATTATTCTATTTTTAAGGACTGTTCTACCCTTTTTCTTTTCTCTCCAAGTCTACATATATTTTTAAACACACTGCAGCCCCTTTAGAGGTTCTTTCCATCTGACTCTGTCATTACTGTGTATCTGTATCCTTTTCTGTCTGTATGAGCAAAACCCCAAATCTGTCATGCAGTGAGTGGCACTTACAGCTCAAGCCCACAGAGAGCAACTGATAAATGCCTCTGTACTGAGGCCCATGTAAAAGACTGCAGAAACCCTTCACCCTGCTTAGCTCATGGTGGTTGGCAGCTGTCTCCATCTTGCAGGCAGTTATCCGGAAATGCGTCTCTGTGCTGCAGGTGGTATGAGAGACTAGGAAACCCCACATAGCTCTGTTTCTCTGTGTTTAGAACCTTTATAAAGCTTTCCTCAGATCTTATGTGGATTCACAACAGATGGTAGACACCATATGTAAAAGACATTTCCTGTCCCAACTCCTGGTCCCAAATAATCACTCAGACACTTATATTAATTACAACTGCTCAGGTGATAGCTCAGGTGTGTTACTAGCTAACTCTTAACATTTTAAGTTAATCCATATTCCTTATTTATTCTCTGCCATGTGGCAGTACCTTTATTATCATGGTACGTTCATCTCCTGCTCCCTCCGTATCTGGCTGGCAGTGCCTCTGACTCTGCCCTTCTCCTTCCCATCACCCTTAGTTTGGTCACCCCACCTATACTTCCTGCCTGGCTACTGGCCAAACAGCATTTTATTAAAACAATTAAAGTGACAAATCTTTACAGCATACAAGAAGATTATCCCACAAGAATGGAGTGTCTTTGAGAAATAATTTGAGGAATATTGGTATTAACTCTTCTTTGGAAGTCAAGTAGAATTCTGGCTAAAGCTATCTGACTCTGAACATTTTTTAAAGTTAGAAGGTTTTTAATGACTGCTTCTGTTTACTTAGGATTTATAGGTCTATTTCAATGGCTTATAGTCTGAGCTGGCATATGTGATCTCTTAGAATCTACAGAACATTTATCCAGGATGTTCTGACTTTTATTGCCTCCATTTTGAATTGGGCACAATTCTAATTAATGTCTGAACTTATGTATTATACTTTCTTTTTTATGGAAGCATCTAGGATTCTAGGATTGCAATGTTTATAGGGCTAGGTGCTGGTTTCTGGAGTTGTCTTTCCTGGGAGGGTGTTCTGACTTTTGGTTTCTGTTTTCTCTCTAACCAAAGTGTGATTGCTGTATGCTCTCTGGTAGGAAATTTTCTTTGGACTTTATAGTTTTGGCCACTGGAGGTCCCAGGTGAAATGTGTTTCTGGGTATTGCGAGCTGACACACAGAAATGGGTATAGGATAGAGGATTGAAAGGGCTCATAGAAGGGAGGAGAACAGAGAGTTCCACAGAATCTGTTTGGTTTGTCTCCTTGGAATGGAGAAAGACAGTGAACAAAGGTCACTCCAGAAGGTCAGCTACAGCACTGGAAATGATACTGGGAGCGGGGCAGTTAGAGCTAGAGGAACAGAAGAAAAAGAAGATATCTCCAGACAGGCTACCTTCTTCTCTAGCTATAGTTATACATTTTTGTTGGGACTGCTAGTCCACAAGTAATGACACAGAGACTTATCACTAATTATGAAAGCCTGGCATTTGGCTTAGACTTGTTTCCAACTAGTTCTTATAACTCAAATTAACCTGTTCCTATTAAACCATGTTCTACCACATGACTTTTATCTTTCCTCATTAAGGTGCATCTGATTTGCTCCAAGTCTGCTGTCAAAATCTGAGCACCTAGATTTCTTCTCTCCCCCAGAAGTTCAGCCTAACCACTCCTGCCTGGCCATTGGCCATTCAGCTCTTTATTTTCTTTATCCATTCTTCTGATGTACAAGATTTAGGGTACTTCCAGTTTCTGGATACTCAATAAGGCCAATTGAACATAGTTGAGTGGATGTCTGTGCATATATGCCCAAGAGTGGTGTAGCTGGGTTGTTAGGTAAATGGATTCCCAATTTTCTGAGAAACTACCAAACTGATTTTCATGATGGCTGTCCTACTTTGAACTCTTACCAGCATGGAGGTATATCCTCCTTGATACAGTTTCTTGGCAGCATGAACTGTCACTTCTGTCACTGACAGGTATAAGATGGAATCTCAAAACAGATTTGATTTGCATTTCCCTGATGGCTAAGTATGTTGAGCATTGCTTTAAGTGTTCCTAAGCTATTTGAGATTCCTCTATTGAGAATTCTTTCTTTAGGCCTTTTTTAATTTCACTGTTTGCTTTTTTGATGTCTAGTTTCTTGAGTTCTTTGTATATTTTTTATATTAGCCTTTTATTGGATTGACTAAAATCTCTTCCCATTCTGTAGGCTGTGGTTTATACTGTTGATGATATCCTTTGTCATACAGAAGCTTTTCAGTTTCATGTAGTCCCATTTATTAATTGTCATTCTTAGTACTTGGTCTATTGATATTCTGTTTTGGAATATATCTCCTGTGACAATGCTTCTAAGGCTATTCCCTACTTTCTCTGAGTTCAGCATGTCTGGTTTTCTGTTGAGGACTTTAATCTACTTGGACTTGAGTTTTGGGCTGTGTGATAAATATGGATCTGTTTGCATCCTTCTATATACAAACACCCATATGACTAGCAGCATTTGTTGAAGATGTCTTCTTTTCATTTTATATTTCTTGCTTCATAATAAAAAAAATTCAGGTGTCCATAGGTGTGTGGATTTATGTCAGAATCTTTGATTCAATTCCATTAATCAACATGTCTGTTTTTAGGGCAATACCATGTAGTTTTTAATTATTATAGCTCCATAGTACAGCTTGAAATCAGGGATTGTTTTAAGATGTTTTAGCTATCTGGGGTTTTTTTTTGTTTCGTTGGTTTTCTATATGAAATTAAGTAAAGTCTTTAAGGTACATAAATAATTTGTTGGGATTTTAATAGGGACTACGTTGAATCTGTAGATTGCTTTTGGTAGGATGGCTATTTGTACTTTGTTAATCTTACTTATCCGTGAGCATGAGAGATATTTCCATCTTGTGATATCTTCTTTGATTTCTTATTTCAAATACTTAAAGTTTTTCATACAAGTTTTTCACTTGTTTTGTTAAGGTTCTCTCTAGATATTTTTTAATGTTTATGGCTCTTGTGAAAGGTCTTCTTTCCCTCATTTCTTTCTCAGTTCATTTGACAATTGTATTTAACAAATACATTCTACTACTGAGGACTACTGATTTGTTTTGAGTTAATCTTTTATACAGCTATTTTCTTAAAGATGTTTATCAGATGTAGGAGTCCTATGGTAGAATTTTTGGTGTCAGTTATGCAAACTATCATATTATCTGCAAATAACAATACTTTGTTGTCTTATTTTTTCAATTTGTTTTCCCTTGATCCCCTTAAATTGTCTTATTGCTCTAGCTACAAATTCAAGTATATGTTGAATAGGTAAGGAGAGAATGGACAGACTTGTCTTGTTCTTGATCTTAGCAGAATTGTTCTGAGTTTCCCTCCATTTAATTTAATGTTGGTTACAGTCTTGTTGTTGCCTTTATTATGTTTAGGTGTGTTCCTTGTATTCCTGATCTCTCCGAGACCCCATCATGATGGGGTGTTGAATTTAGTTAAAGGCTTTTTTAGCATCTAACGAGATGATCATGTGTGTTTTTCTTCCAGTTTGTTTATGTGATGCATTACATTGACATATTTTCTTATGTTGAAACATTCCTGCATCTCTAGGTCATCCCTGCAGACTCCTTGGTTATGGTGTGTGATCTTGTTGATGTGCTCTTGGATTCAGATTGTGAGTTTTTTGTTGAGTATTTATGCATCAATATTCATGAAGGATATTTGTCTGTAATTCTCTTTCTTGGATGATGTTTGTGTGGTTTGAGTATCAGGATGACTAGGACCTCATAAGGTGAATTTGGCAATGTTCCTTCTGTTCCTGTTTTATGGAATAATTTTAGGAGTGTTGGTGCTAAATCTTCTTTGAAAGTCTAGTAGAATTCTGAGCTAAAACTCTCTGGCTCTGGATTTTTGGGGGGGGGATTTAGGGGAGTTTTAATGAGTGCTTCTGTTTCCTTAGGGTTTATGGGTCTATTTAAATAGTTTATCTGATTTTGATTTAAGTTTGTTATCCTTCAAGAAAATTTTCATTTCTTTTAGATTTTTCTAATTTTATGGAGTACAAGTTTTTGAAGTATGACCTAATGATTATTTAAATTTCCTTGGTTTCTGTTTTCATGTTTCCCTTTTTTCTGATTTTTTTAAATCTGGATTCACTGTCCTTTAGTTTGTTGGCATAAGAGTTTGTCTATCTTGTTGATTTTCTCAAAGAACCAACGCTTTGTTTCATTGATTCTTTGTGTTGGTATTTTTTCTATTTTATTGACTTCAGCCTTCAGTTTATTATTATTTCCTGCTGTCTACTCCTCTTGGGCATGCTTGCTACTTTTTGTTCTAGAGTTTTCTGGTGTGCTGTTAAGTTGCTAATATGAAATCTTGCCAATATTTTTATGTAGGCACTTAGTGCCATGAACTTTGTCTCTTAGCACCTCTTTTCTTGTGTCCCAGAAGTTTGGATATCTTGTGCATTCATTTTTATTGAATTCTAGGAAGCTTTTAATTTCTTTCTTTATTTCTGTATTGACAGAGTGCTCATTCAGTAGGGAGTTATTCGGGTTCCGTCAGTTTGTAGGTTTTCTGTTTTTGAAACCTAGATTTATTAGGCAGTTGTTTGACAACATGCAAGGAGTCATTTCACTTTTCTTGTATTTGTTAAGACTTGCTTTGTGACTAAGTATATGGTCAGTTTTGGAAACAGTTGGTGAGGTGCTGAGAAGAAGTATAGTCTTTTGTTTTGGGGTGGAATGTTCTGTAGATATCTGTTAGGTCCATTTGGTGTATGAAATCTGTTAGGTCCATTATTTCTCTGTTTGGTTTTAATCTGGATGAACTGTCTGTTTATGAGAGTGGGGTATTGAAGTCTCCCACTATCAGTGTGTGATTTAAGCTTTAGTAAGGCTTCTTTTACACAATCTATACCCTTTAGTTTGGGGCATAGATGTTAAGAATTGAAACATGACCTTGGTGAACTAATCTGTTGGATGAAGTGTCCTTCCTGTCTCTTTTGATTAACTTTGGTTTAAAGACTATCTTGTTAAATATTAGATGGATACATCAGCTTGCTTCTTACGACCAGAGGAATAGACAGTTGAGATCTTTCATGTGGGTTTGGGGAACTGAACTTGGTTCTTGCAGAAGAGAAGTCAATGCTCTAAACTGCATTAGCGTTTCTCTAGCAAAGAGTGTACTTTCTAAAGACCACCCACAGAATGTTATTAAGCAGTCATTCAAACAACCCTGTTCTCTAAGCAGCTTGCTAGTTGCCTTGACATGACCTTTACAGAAGCTATGGTCATCAGGAGACAAGAACCTCACTTGAGAAATGCCTCCATCAGATTGCAGGGCTGTCTCTAAGGCATTTTCTCACCCCTCCCCCATTTTGTTTTTGTTTTTGTTTTTTGATACAGACTGTCTATACATAGCTGGAGCTGTCCTAGAAATCACTATGTAGATCAATCTGGCTTCTAAGTCACAGAGATCTGTCTGCCTCTGCTTCCTGAGTTCTGGGATTAAAGGTGTATGCCACTACACCTGCCTTTCTAGATCTTTTCTTGACTAATGATCCATGTGGAAGCCCATGGCCTATTGGGGGCAGAACCACCCTTTGGCAGGTGGCCCTAAGGTGTATTTAAAAAGCGAGCCAATAAGCAGCATTGTTTGTGCCTCTTCTTTGGTTCATGACTTGCTTGAGTTCCTGCCCTAACTTCCCATTGTGATGGATTATAAGCTGGATGCTGAAACAAAACCTTTCTTTTCCAAGCTGCTTGGGTAATGATGTTATACCACAGCCATGGAGAACAAATTAAGAGAGCAGATTCATGAATTTTAATCACATCACCTCAGTTACACTTCGGTCTTTTATGTTATATCGAAAGTTTATAGCTGTCATCCAGACATGGAACACCCTGCCATTCTGAACATTTGTCACAGAAACAGTGAGACATGCTGTCTACTGCATGGCTCTGGGTTTCTATGGGAGGCCAATGGAGAAGGAAGAAAGAGAAGGAGAGAAGACGGGCAGATGACACAGTAGCTCAGGTGATGGAAACAGCTTACCATGTGGGAGGCACTGATTTATGCTTCCAACAAGGGTCACACATGCTCACACGCAAACACATGTATGTGCATGCATCCATTCAAAAGGAGAAAAGAGGATAAAGCCTCCTTCAAATGTGAGAAGAGTATGAGAGGCCCTCTGAGGCTTTTGATTGGTTACAGTTCAGGCTATTACTATTATGGGACCATGCTTCCAGAATCCGCCTCCTGCAGATGTATTACTGCTCTATGTATAAGTATCATATCCTATTTTATTAATTCAAACTGAACAGAAAGTACAGATGGCTCCACGCACACAGCTTCTTCTCCTAGAAGCATCTTTAGTATGTGTTCTGGTATTGTGTGTGATGTTTATATAGTGGTACATTAAACAGCCTTAGCGATGGCATTCTGGTCCCTCTCTGGGAAGATTCGTAGTGATGGAGGCGTGTGTCTGTAGTTCTGTAAAGCCCTTTCTCTAAGTTCTCTATAGTTCAGTCTCCACTGTAAAGTAATAAGACACAATTATAAAAAGAAGATCGTTCTATTGCATGCAGCTTGCCCTCATCTGTTTCTAAGACTGACATCTTAAGAAAAGAATTTGTTGAATTGCCAGGGAGGGGACTGCAGGGAAAACAAATGAAGCCTGAATGCTGTTTATGCATGGCCAATACCTTGGAACATCTCTCAAAATAGGCAGAAGACACCAAAGCTCAGTGAAATGGATTCGAGCATAGTTGAGGATACACAGAGGGGAAGCCAAATACTACAGGACAGATTTGCAGTCGTCCAATCTGGTGAAAATTTTGTTGTAACTGAAACACACCCAAGACAGCCTGACTTCATTGATACCGAGAGCCAACATGCATGTCCTGAATCGGTGTGTTCGTTGCATGCCTGTCAATTACAGGCCATGCATTTCTCTGAGAAGCTATGGTTCTTGGCTTCCAGGATGATTTTTTACAATGGGAAAGGTGGACTTTCCTATGGTAAGTTCCTCCTGACAACACTCACAGCCTCCCAGCTTTTACCGAGGTGCATTAGAAGCAACAGCAGATTCTTGCAGTTTTTTTATGGCCCCCTTTGCAAGTTTATGTAGAACTCTGTAATGTCAGTCCTTAAAACTGGACTGTCTTATCCCTACCATTTAATTTCTTTTTTAAATTGTGGCATCTGATGCTTTTGAAATTCTATTAGAGCGTCACTCTCTAGACACAAAGCAAAAGCCACAGAATTTGCTGACAAACTGTCATGAATGTGTTCTGACCAAAGCACAGTTTAGCACCAAATAGCCAGGATGATATGTAATGGTTTTCTAATGCTGCTGTAGTGGATGGGCAGCAGTCTAGAAGTACAGGAATTTATTAGTTTAGATGACTTGGGTCATGGTTTCTAAAGGGCTCAGTAGTCTACTGGAGGCTGTCCCCTTTTTGACCTCTAGAGGGCACCATTTTCCTTGCTTTGGGCTCTTAGGTAACAATTGATCCTTGTTCTGACTCTTGCTTTTTTCTTCAGAAGTCTTCAGGACCCCTGTGACGCCATTATCCCACTCACAGAACATACAAGATGATCTGTCTCGGAACCTCAGCACTCCAGATCAGGATATGGATATGGAAAGATCAGGTCTTCAAGCCCAGCATTGGCTTGTAGTGAGTTTGAAGTCAGCATGGCTTACATGAGACCTACCTAAAAACAAAACAAAACAGAAACAAAAAACAGATAGACAAGTAAATGAATGAATGAAAATTAAATTAAAAATATATATAGAAAAAAGATATTATGAAAAACTGACATCAAGGAAATCAGCTTAGACATGGACAGTAAAGGTCAGTTTCCAGACAGTATTGGGGCATGGCCCTTTATAGCATTAGTGTACTTAAGGTAAATATCTAATTTATCACTTTCTTCCTCTCTCCCCCCCCACAATAATTTAACATTTCAAAGGGAAAATTTAATGCTAGGGCTGGAGAGATGGCTCAGTGGTTATGAGTACTGAGTGCTCTTCCAGAGGACCTATGTTCGATTCCCAGCACCCACATGTGGGCTCACAGCCACCTGTAAGTCTAGTTCCAGAGAATCCCAGGCCATCTTTGTCCTATGTGGGCCCCACACCTATGTGTCTAGCTGATGTTCAAACACTCCAAACACATAGACCAGAAAGGAAATCGTAGAAAGTTCGGTTAAAATGGAAGGACTACTCTTCAGACCTCCTTCCTGCAGGAAGAGGAGCTAACCAAGAGTTGCAGGTCCAGCCCCTACTCAAGGGCCACATCAGATAGCGATAACAACAAAACCTCCTCTTCTTTTTGTTTTTATTCGTTTATCCACGTTAGTAAAGCTGACATAAACAACCAAAAATCCCAGTGCCTCCTCAAGTAATATACAAACAAATCCAAAGGAACCAGGAAAGTCTTTTTCTTCCTCCAAGAAGGACCCAGCTACCAAGCTCATGGTCAGCTCTTTATCCCTAACCCAAAGGGGAGCTTGGCTGCTCCTTATCATCTGAGGCTCAACCTCAAACTCTACACCTATATGCTAGTTTGGAAACCTGGGGTGGGGAAAAGAGAGCAGAGCTATTGAGTGGAGAAGTACAAGAGAGGAGGAGCAGATACCTGGCCATTAGCCTGTCTGCATGAAAGACTGAATTCTCAGAAGAGACGGGAGGGAAGAAAAACAAAATCAGGAGAATGCCAAGACCTTCTCCCCAACATCCAGAACCAGAGCCGTACTTCTTGTGAAGACGGTGTGAATTCTGAGTAGCCTGGCATTTCCACTACTGAACAAAAAAAGAACCTAAGCAAAACCAGCCCACTCTGTAGGGTTTGTTTTCTTTTGTTTAAAATAGAAAAGGTTTATTGAGGAACAACCTGCACGGCTGTCTCGTGGGAGTGGAGAGCAGCAGCTTGGTGGGAAACCGAGCTGATCTTATAGGGTAGTCAGCAGGATGGGGACTTTGAGCTGACACAGGCCGTTGGGGTTAATTGGGAGCTGGATGCACTTTACCCAACATAGGTGACCATAGGTGTGGAGAAGGGAAGTGGCCGATTTCCTCACAAACAGAAACCCACAGCATGAGGTTTCTGGGGAGTGCTGAGTCAGGTTTCTCTTTGACTGGTATGAATCCTACCATAATATTTTGCCTCACTTAGGGTCCAACGTGACCTTGGGCTGAAGTCTCTGAAACTACTAGTCAGAATGAACCTTTGCTCTTCCAAGTTGTTTCTCAGGCATATTGTCACATAGTGTGTCCTGGGTGTCCTGGGGATTTGGTGGGCTATAATCAACACACCAGCAGGTGAGGCTGTTGGCCTTCTGGACAGAAGACCTCTGTCTCTCTTCCTGTCTCCCACTCTCCCCTCACTTTCAGTCTCTGTTCTGTTCTTTTTGGTGTCGTTCTTTCTTCTTTGTTGTGGTTACATTTGGAGATAGGGTCTCACTATGCAGCTCTGGCTGGCCCAGGCCAGTCTGGCTTCAGCCTCTTTCTTTGGCGTGCAGGTGTCACAGGTGTGCATCACCACATCAGGTTTGACTTTTGTTTCTTTACCCCTGTGGCTTTGAGAGGCCAGTCACTTATACTCCTGAGCTTTGGCCTCTTGTAGTAGCTGAATTAGGCCATAGAATCATCTGATTCATCTTAATTCCATGCTTAATTCTTAGCCGTATAAGCTAACATATTTATAGGTTCTGGGTTTAGGATGTGGCATCTAAGGTTAGCATTAATATGGCTACTGTATTGACACCAAAACTGTTTGCATCTCTTTTCTTCCTTCCTTCCTTTCTTTCTTTCTCTCTTTCTCCTTCCTTCCTTCCTTCCTTCCTTCCTTCCTTCCTTCTTTCCTTGCTTTCATTTATTGATGTTTCAGGAATGGGTTTTGAGGTTTCCAGGGAACAAACTATTTATACTAAGTATTTTCTCATTGATATAGTAATTGTAAGTTGATATGCTATGAAGACAACTTCTAGTGTTGGCGAAGCTCTTTGGGGAGCCAAAGCTCAAGATGCCACAAGATCCCCCTTTTCTAGGAAGCTAGCTTCAGCTTGGCAGTTCAGTAGGCCACTCAGGTCTCCCTTCCAGACAGAGATGACACTATAATCCCCAGAGCACACATCATTATTCTCCTGACCCTGATGAGCCGCTGGTCCAACCGGGACCATGTACATGGTTACTATAGACTGCAGGTCCTGCAGCACTTCAGCCGTGGGACTATTGGTCCAGAGGCAGACAGGCCAGTGACATGGGAGGTGTGGTCTGTGAGACAAGCCATCTTGATGATGTAGCTCAGCCCCACAGGTTCTGACAGCTTAATAAAGCGGTGTTGCTCTACATCAGGAGGAGCTTCCATTTCTCATGAACATAGATGTCTCCCCCCACATCTGTGGTGTCTTTCTAGTTCTCCTCTGCTTCCCCAGACAAACACGGGGGTCACAGAGCGCCAGTCTCTCCTGACTATTCTCAATTTGAACATCCATTTATCTAAATTGTTAGTTACTGGCACAAGTTGGCAATTAATGAATTCTTTTTGATTTTTTAATTTTTACTAAAAGTGTTTGTGTGTGTGTGTGTGTGTGTGTGTGTGTGTGTGTGATGGTATACATGCACAGAGATCAGATGACAACTTGTAAGAACTGGTTCTCTACTTCCAATAACTGTGTTTTAGGCCCAGAACTCAGGACATCAGGCTTGTTGGAAACACCCTTACCCCTCGAGTCATCTTACCAGTCCATGAATTTTTTTCTCTTTTGAAATTGTGGGCTCTGTGTATCCCTTTCATTACTTATAGTACAAAGTCTCCTCTCCTAGCAAAGTACTTTGTCGTGTTGTATTTGCTCTCTTGAAACAAAAGCTGCAGATATTGTTACATCTATAGACATGGCTGGAAAATCAACCATCATGTAAGGGTAAATAAAGGGGAGATCATTTCTAATAAAATTAGTTCCACTGGGCAATTGTTCAAGCACTCTGCTGTTGGAAGACACACTGGTAGAGTAGGAGCCTCCCCAGTGCACAGAGATCTCCTGTTGTTGCCATTGCTGTTAACCCTGGCTGATGCAGTGAGTTCTACCTGTAACTCAGGCTTGTTAGTATCTAACTGTGGCTTGAACAACTCTCAGAGATGTTGCAAACAATGTGAAGCTTACCTTTCTCTGTAGTTTACTTACATTATGGGTGCATTCCTGGAAATGTCAGTAAAGTTTAAACTATAAGTACAGGCTTTGGGGGTTTAGCAACGTGGGCCAGTGGTAGAATGTTTGTCTACATGCATGAAGTCCTGGGCTTGATCTTTACCACCAACAACAAAAAGACTGTGTTTACATGCAAAAGGGAATTCAGCTCCAGACTTAGAGAATCATAAGCACCAAATTTATGAAAACTGGGAGGATAGACAGAGGGCACAGATGGGGTCCCCATTTCTATGATCTCATTGCAGTGTGCAGCCCATGAAGTCATTATGGCAACTCACAAGGGGTACTTACATATTTTTCAGACTCTTTCTGGAAGTGACTTAATCCCTATTGAGAATTACTGATCAATGAGATCAGGGTTGTCCCTGGGAGAGATGATGGGAAACTTGGCATTTGATCACTGCTGCTCAGTGCTTCTAAATATTTAATCTGTTTAGACTCAATGAAATTGTCAATAACTCTACAACGTTTCATCTATTATTAGTCCCGTTTTCAAATAGGTTGAAATTAAAGCTTATCAAAATTAAGTAATTTACCTTAAACACACACACACATACACACACGCACACACATGCAAAACATGACTAATAAATAGACAAGGGAATTTAAATCTAAGCAATTGTGTGCCAAACTTTGGTGAGTACTCACAGCACCCCACTTTTTATGGTAATAGATTTTCAGTCCTGAATCAATCCCCTTCAGGTACATCATGATTCTGTTACAATCACTGACTGTGATCCATTGAGTCCCTTTCCAGTTGCCTGGCTCACCACACACACACACACACACACACACACACACATTATTTTTTCACCTCCAGCTCCATGGAAAAAATAGTGATATCATAGCTGATTCAGATCTGTGAGTGATTGTATTAAAGACTGGTGAGAAAGAGTCAGGGCCATCGGCTGGAAAGAGTATGTGTGTACGTAAAACCTACCGGTTCTGTTCTGCACTCTACTAGCTACGCGCTACGGGGAGCTAGGCTGAAAATTTAAAATCATACACACACAGACAGAGACAGATAGAAGGGGCCAGGCGGACGTCCTTGAGACAAGAATGCCAAGAATGCCCACTGCTCAGGGGCAGCTTATATAGGGCTCTGGCCACGCCCCAACTCTCGGGATCTTTGAGCGGCAGACTCGTCAGAACCCGTGCCCCTGCCATCAGGGTCTCGAGCTTAGAGCAGCTGCAGGCTGCTCAGAGCAGAGGAAAACAAGTTGTTTATAAGAAGTTCAGGGTATGGTGGTCGGCAGTCTCCAACGTGTGTGTGTGTGTGTGTGTGTGTGTGTGTGTGTGTGTGGTGTGTGTGTGTGTGTGTGTGTGTGTGTGATGTATTCTCTCCAAGGATGTGGTAACGTGGCTACAGTTGCTTGGTAACTATATGCAGCTGTGAGTAGATTCTAACCATTAAGATTGGCTTCGCCAGATGACTGTGGAGGTTTCCGCACTTCCTTCTCAGCATTTCCTTCTCAAGTGAATTTGAGATCTCAATTCAAGTTTCTTGTTATTGCAAACAGAGCTGCCTGCTCGGCTTCCTACCCCAGACTGTGTCTCCTCGGTCCCTCTATGTATTAGTTCTCAAGCTTGTGTGTCAGCTGACATCAGCCTGTACCCTGTCTCTGAAGGGAAGCACGGAGTCAAACAGCCTTCTACCATGAGCTGTACACCACAACCACTTTTCCAGTCAAATAGTTTTTAAAATACATTTATTATGTCTGTCTGTCTGCAGTCCAGAAGAGGGCACCAGATCTCATTATGGATGATTGTGAGACACCACGTGGTTGCTGGGAATTGAACTCATGACCTCTGGAAGAGCAGCCTGTGCTCTTAACTACTGAGCCATTTCTCCAGCCCATGCAGCCCAATTTTTATATTTTATTGTTATTGTGCATATGTGTACAATGATGTATGTTTGTGCATGTGCATACCATGATGTGCATATGGAGGATGGGGGTCAACTTTGTGGAGTCTGTTCTCTCCTTGCACCTTTCTGCGGGTGTCGGGGGTTGATGTAAGGTTGGCAGGCGTTCACGGCAAGTCCCCTTGCCTGCTGAAACGTCCCACTCACTAGTCCCAGACTCACTTTTGTAAAGAAACTCTGTCCATGCTGAAAACAGCTAAGTAAAAATGGGATTTTACTGTGTGACCTTGCCCTGTAGAACTCGATGTTTGTACACAGGAGTGCTGTGCTTGGTAAGCCCATTGTCCTTCCCCACATATCATATTTCAGACGAGATGGAACATATTCAAGTGAGGTGGCTGTGGACATTCGCCCAGGTGCAAATTCCTTATATGCAGATAAACAAAGAGTCCTTAATTCAGAATTGAAGTGTGTGGCAGAGTATCCCAGGACTGTTAAAAGCACTTGGCATGAATTAGTTTCTTTGAAGGAAAAAGCTATAGGTGTACCCCATTTACAAGCAAAGAAACTGAGGTGCAGTGTTTTGCCCAGTCATATAGCTCCTAAACAGTAGTGATGTTGAAAGCCCAGGCATTCAGCTATAGGGCCTGCCCTCTGATGAGCACATTTTTGGTGAGCACATTTTGCTGACCTCCCTGAGGCAGGCCTAGCCCAGAAGCTAAATTAACCACAGTGTTTATTGTGGCAGGTGGGTTTTGCATGTTTCTATCACAATGGGTAGCCCAAATGATACCAAAGAGAGTAGATGCAAGGATAAACCAGACTCAGTACATACACAGAACTGAATACTGTAAGAAATACAAATACTGAGCTGTAAGAAAAGAATAAAATCCTGTTATCTGTGCAGAACTCAGAGGCTACTGTGTTAAGTGAAATTAGCCAGACACAGAAACATGCCTCATTCATGTGTGGCATGTGAGACATCTAACTCACTGAAGTTGTTAGATGTTGTTGTTAGAAGTTGAGATGACTTGGTGGCAGGTACTGGAGGCTTGAGTAATTAAAGGAGAAAGCGAAATGAGAACATTGGTCAAGGGTATGACTTGTAGTGAGATATGGAGAAAAACTGAGAATAAGGAAACACAGAGACAGGAAGCAGATAGGTAATTACCTGGGCTGGGGAGACAGGTTGGGGTGGGGCTTGAGAATGGTTAGTGGTTACAGTGTTTCTTTCCTGGATAATGCTCTGAAGTCAATTGTAGGGATGGGCACATAACTGAGCAGAGTGGAAACTATCAGCGTGTGCACTTTAGGGAGGGCTGGACGATGCCCACGATGCTCTGCCTTCACTCAGAAAGGAGAGAGACTATCATTAACCAACAAGGAAGGGATATTTAACTACTTTTGTACCTAGAAGAAGGGGAACACCAGTTTGCTTTTGGATCAGGATCACTCACACCTTCCTTCTTAGTTACAAACTAGATGAACGCAGGGACTGTACCTTTTCCTCCTTGACTCTCAGATGCAGGCTCTGGAGTCAGACCTGATAATCCAAGTTCAATCACTTCAAGTGGCCAGTTTGATGTCCTGGCAAGTGAGAACATTTCACGAGGGCTTTGGGGAAGGAGTGAGGCTGTGCTCGGTGCCTCAGTGGCACCCCCCACCCCCAGTCATAAAGATCAGTTCTGGGTCTTCCATCTCTGGTCATGAGAGTGGACAGGAGTTGACCTGCCCCCTGCAGAACTCCTTTGTGATGACAAGGAGGCTGGCTGAGATGCCTGGGCCAAGTACCACACAGGTGGCTGTATAAGCAGAGAAGCTGCCGTGTACAAGAACGGAGCTAGTTGATGGCCCAAGAAAGCTTCTGCCATGCCTCGGAGTGTGCTTGTCCATCTTGGCATCCAGGTCTCTATTAAAACACTTCTCTGCTTGCTTAGCAGAAAACACCTATTTAGAAACCTACTCTCTTTAGTCTCTGAAGCCCGATAAAAGCAAACAAGAGTCAGAAAAACAATCAAACAAACCCAGGATAACTTGTGAGGCTTGTCTGGCCCCATAGTGGGGTGATTAGATACAGCAAGGGAGAGATGCATCCAGGAATCGGAGAAGTGGATCAAGTCCAGTCGTTCACCAGGTATGCAACCTGAAACTCTGGCAGCGTTGACTTCTTCATCTGTGAAATAAGAATAATAAGCAGGGTGGTGATGGCACATGCCTTTAATCCCAGTACTCAGGAGGCAGAGACAGGCGGAGCTCTGTGAGTTCAAGACGAGCCTGGTCTACAGAGCAAGTTCCATGACAGGCTCCAACGCTACAGAGAAACCCTGTTTCAGAAGGAGGTGAAGGAGAAGGAGAAGGAGAAGGAGAAGGAGAAGGAGAAGGAGAAGAAGAAGAAGAAGAAGAAGAAGAAGAAGAAGAAGAAGAAGAAGAGGAGTTAGGAGGAGGAGGAGGAGGAGGAGGAGTAGGAGTAGGAGCGTACGTAGGACGCGGAGGCCGAGACGTACGGAGGCCTGCTTCGGCTCTTTTGGTGCAGTGAGACTAGAGGTGCCTGATTTTAAGGCTTCAACAATTACCAGCTATTTCCCAGTGCTGTCTATGGCCATGCTCACTACAGAGACGTGCATCGAATAGTGGTTTAATAAGAAACAATTGTGTTATGTTTGGGGCTCCCTGGTGTTCCTCTGGTCCTTGCACTGTTACGTGACAGCTCTTTGAAGCCAAAGGGTGCTTTCCTCTGAGTAATGGTTCTAATTTACAACTCATTAGACAGATTTCCCCTTCCACAGCACTGAGTCAACTGGGCCGTGTTGGGCTGTTGCTGTGGAGATGGAGAATATTTTGTGAAAACACTTGGCCTGGAGGACCGTTGATGAGTCACACTCAGGGATGGGTCGGGGAAAGGCAACTGCTTTCAATTAAAACTGTCAGACTGAGCCGTAAATCAGAGGCGGCTGTGACTGGGAAGGCTGGTTGGTTTGTTATGTGCACATTTTCTCCTGTTTCTTTCTCTAGGAAGAAGTTTTGCACTCTCACATGTGTTGAGAAGCTGCAAGATTAGTTCTAATAAAACAAATCTCTGCTTCCTTGTAGAGTCTCCACACAGCTAACCTAGTGGAGGGGTTTTTTGTGGCCTCATTCTGTCTCCTGTCCACGAATATACCTGTGCACGAGTCAGGCATGATGAAACACACTCCTCGGAGGTTTCTTTTTAGTTCACTATGAGTGGGGCCATTTTTCAACTGGAGGAGTCTGAACAACTATCAGGTGACATGATTTCAAGCTGCAAAATCTATGCCGGACTCCTCCGCAATTTACTATTTGAAGTTCGCAAATCTGTATCAGGCAGTCAGAGGTGCGGTATTGCTTACTGTATCCTGGGAGGGTATGACACAAACTTCCAGTGGCTAGTTTGAATTAATATTGCTCAACCTTACTACCATAGCATAGTAGGCAGGAACAGAACATAGACATGTCCTTCAGAATATGACATGATAATACAGTCAGTCTCTTTGTTTTGAGACAGGGTCTCAACCTGTAGCCCTGGTTAACCAGGGACTTGTTATTTAGCCTACACTGACTTTCAGCCTGTGGTGGTCCTCTTGCCTCTTCCTCTTGCATGCTGGAATTACAGATGTAAGCCACCACACTGATGAGTTTGCTTTTATTTTTGATAGACCCTAGCTATGTAGTTTGATGTCCTAGAACTCAAGATCTTTGGGAGCTGTAAGAGTATGGGCCTGTGCCACTACACCTGGCCAAGTTAGACCAGACTGAGCTGTGACCATGGAAGAGCTACCATGCTGAGAGAAGCAAACTCAATAAGAAGAGCTCTTGCTTATCTCAGCATGGCTGTCTGGTTGTTTACAGTCTAGGTGAAAGAGAAGATCATAGGTTGCTGCGGTGGTCAAAGAAGGTGGGGTATCACAAGACCCTTAAAGGATGAGGAGAGAAGAGAGAAGAGACATCCAGGAAAAGGACAAGACCAGGACAACAGTGCAGAGGTTGGGTTCTAACACCATAAACTGGTCCAGTAATGACAGACCAAGGGAAAGTCAGAAGCAGGGAATCGTGGTGCAGGGATGCTATTAGAATATGGGGCTTCATAAGCAAGACTGCAGTGGTCATGTAGCCAACTGGAAAACCTGCAGAATCCAAACAGGAGGCAAGTTAAGCTCTTGGGAAAACTGGGCCCTCGTAGGAGAATTGCCATGGGTTTTGAGGCTAGTTTGAGCTCCATTGTGAGTTCCAGGCTAGTTTGGGTAATAGAGTGAAAGGTCCTGCATCAAACAAGCAAAAACCCCTATCAAGCTAGGAAAAAGATAAAAAGAATATAGAATTCAGCCACTTCAAATTATAATAAAGCATATATAAGAAAATAAAACGCCAGCACAATTCTGCAAAGAATGAGGATCTAATAAAGTATGGCATTAAAGTGATTTGAGAGTCAAGTGAAAGACAAAAATTAAGAAGACAAAGAAAATACACTGAAATTACAAAATCAAGTGAAAAACTTAAGAGTATAATCTATTTACAATGACACTTCTCAAAAATGACCATTGATCTTTTAGTGATTAATAGTCAGAATGTAAAGACTTATACTTTAAATACAAAAAGATTAATAACAGGATTTTAGCTTTTAATCCTCTCTCTCTCTCTCTCTCTCTCTCTCTCTCTCTCTCTCTCTCTCTCTCTCTCTCTTTCTCTCTTCTTGAGACAGGGAATCCATAAGTTGATCTGGCTGTGCTAGGACTCAATTTATAGACCAGGCTGGCCTTGAACTTGCAGCAATCCTCGTGCCTCTGTCTCCTGAGTGCTCGGATTACAGATGGTATTCCATTGTGCCTGAAAATTTAACCTTTAAAAAAAAACTGTGTGTACACATGTGCATGCGTGTGCCATGACAAACGTGCAAAATTCAGATGCTAACTTCACAATCAGTCCTTGCCGTCTATCTTGTATGATGTAAGATCTCTGTTCTGCCTCATGTTCCAGAGTATCTGGGCCACAAGTTCCCACAGATTCTCCTGGCTCTGCTTCCTGAAAAGGCTCCGAGGTGACGGACTCCTGCTATTGCACCTGGCTGTTGTGGGTTCTGGAAATCTCTAAGTCCTCATGCTTGTGGCAAGTGCTTTACCAACTAAGCCATCTCCCAGACCACAAATTACAACTTTTTAAATGAATTAATTAAATTTGCTACAGCTCCAGAGGGACTTTAAGCTATACCTACAGGAGTTATTGTTACAGCTCATGGGCTGACATTTAACCCTGGACAGTAGCTAGTGCAACAGCTCTCAGTAACTATTGTTATCTCTCTATGAGAAGCCTTGCCCATAGGCTTGGAACCTCCGGGAACTTGTCCAGCAGTTAGGGCTGCAGTTTCCCCTCTGAACATCACTGTATTTCCTCAGTCATCTCCACAGCCTCTGCTCTCGGTCATTTCTGCCCCCACCTGCTGTCTGGAATCTTCAACTGACCTTTTGCCCCTGTCCTATGGCTGCTTCTCTCTACTTTCTGTGTCAGCTCAGCCTTTCCTGCCAAAAACCCTCTAAGGGACATAAGTTTGCAACACTAGGGGGAAGCACAGGAGGGCGCCCAACAACTGATTTGAGGGCAGCCAGATCACCTTGCTCACACAGTCAGGTTAGTGTGTGATGAGCACCTGCAAAACAATGTGTCCTGTGGGCATCTGGAAGCCAAAAGACCAGTCTAAGAGTCCAAGCTCTGATACCGCCTGTGCATGATCTTGGGGATGTCATTTGCATATGAGCATCCTGTACCAAAATACTAGATGACCTCAAGGCCCCTAAGTAACTCCAGCATTCTGTGATTCCGAGGCACCGGCTCAGACAGGCTCTGTTCACTGCTCCACCCCACTGGCCCACTCCTCCATGAGTAATTTCCCACATAGGAGAAACTACTACCTGCTACTACAGACAAACTCAGACTAGAATCTTTATTGGGTGGTCAGGAAAACACGAGGAAACAGTAGCAAAGCAAAACCCAGGTCCCCAGCCCTTTCCTTCTCTGAAGTTGTTTGTAAAGTAAACTTGAACAAGGAGACACTAACTTCCAACTCAGTTGCACACTTGTATCTTCATTCATTTTCTTCTTTGAGATGGGGTCTCATTAATTAACCCTAGCTGGTAGACCAGATCCACCTGCCTCTGCCTCCCAAGTGCAGGAATCAAAGGTGCATGCCAACACACCAAGCTAGTTTTCTATTGTTAGGAAAAATTCAGCAGCTTAGCTGACACAAATACTGTCTTACAGTTCCATAGTCTGCCATAGTCAGATGTCTGTCATAGTCTTACTGGGCTAGAATCCAGGGACTCACTTGTTGCAACCCTTTTCTGAGAGTCTAAGGAGTCTGTAATCCCAGCACTCAGGAGGCTAAGGCAAAAAGAATGATAGTTTTATATTGGGGACTGTGGACCCCCAGACCCTGAATTTCCTGTAAACAACTTGTTATGTTTCAGCTGCTCTGAGCAAAAGAGTTTTCCTGTGTTAGCAGCTGCTCTGAGCATGAGACCCTCAGGAGTTCCTGATGGCAGGGGAGTGGTTTCTGGTGGGTTTGACTGGGGCATGGCTATCAGTTAAGGATCCCTATATAAGCTGCCCTGGAACACAATAAAGGGGGCATTCTTGTTTCAAGGATGGCCCGTGTCTCTGTCTGTGTGCCTTTGTGTGTTTAAATCTCCAGGCCCTTGCATGAGACTCACAAACCATCTTGTAGTACAAGCACTGCATAATACACATAGTACAGGCAGACGCTACAATTTTGAGATATGTCTGAGCTGGATAGTGAATTTGAAGTCAACTTAGGCAACTTTTATTTTGATCCTGAGTCTAAATAAAAACCAATATGACTTACTGATAGGTCAATAGCCAGGCATGTATGTGGCCATGGGTTTAATCCCCATCTTCAATGAAAGCGTCTCTTTACCTACTTTGATTTTTTTTTTTTTTGGTTGAATTCAGCTCTTGGCTTCTATTTTTGTGTGTAATGTCTGTGTGCACGTCTATGCACTATGTGCATGCTTGGTGCCCATGTCCCCTGGAACTTGAGTTAAGGATGGTGTAAGCTGCCATGTGGGTTCTAGGAATCAAGCCCTGCTCCTCTGGAAGAGCAGCCAGTGCTCTTAACAGCTGAGCCATCTCTCCAGCCCTTTGTTGTATTTTCAAAGTCAAGAACTAGTGGCCAGTACTCAGCCTCCATCTCTCTCCTTCTTTCTGCCCTTTCACTTTCTAATGAAGCCTGGAAAGCTCCTCCTCTTCTAGAAACTGACGTGACTGAACTGGTGCTGCCCAGACGCGCCCATGACCTCCCATCTCGCCATCCTTGGCCATTGAGCATACATATAGCCTCTTTGACACACAAGATCACCTATTCTCAGATTCTGAGGATTCCATGCAGCTGTATTTAAGAGAGGGAAGTATTATTGTCCCTACCTCCAGTACCACCAGCCCACCATTCCTCTGCCCCCCAGGTAGATTCTTTTTTTAAAGTTAAGAAAACAATAGACATTGTGGCGCATGCCTATTTCCCTACACTCAGGAGGCCAAGGGCAGAAGGACTAGGAGTTCAAGTGCATCCTTTTGAGTTTGAGTTTGAGGAGAGCCTGTCTATATTTGAAACTATAAGAGGAAGGAGGGGGCTGAAGAGATGGCTCAGCAGTTAAGAGCACTGCCTTCTCTTCTAAAGGTCCAGAGTTCAATTCCCAGCAACCAGATGGTGGCTCACAACCATCTGTAATGAGATCTGGTGCCCTCTTGAGGAAGAGACCTGGTCAATCTTAGACCATGACCATGAATCCCAATACAGACAAGTTCAACAGAACTGCTGTATACGGGCTGCCCATGCATGCTTCACCATAATAAGGAGAAGGAGGAGCAAAGTAGCAGCAAGAACTATGGGGCTCAGCAGTTAAGAGCACTGACTGTTCTCTTGGAAGACCAGCCAGAGTTTGCTTCCCAGTACCCACATTGGGCAGTTCACACTCCCATGCATACCACATATAGATACATATATAATTAAAGATAATAAAACAAGAAGTTACTTCTTGTTTATACAATAAGTTACTTCTTGTTTGTACATGTTAAGCCATAGGTTGTCTTCTGAGTCAATAAATATTGATCCTGGGGAGATGAAAATATTATTGAACACTACTGTTTCCCATGGGGTAGCATGTACAGAATTCCAGACACTGAAAATTCTGGGTTTTTTTTCTCTTTTTTATCACAAGGGATAGAAAAAAAATATGCCTAATTCTGTGGGTGTAAAACTTTCTTGAAAGCAGATCTCAGTGGCAGAATGTATCCTGGAGCTTCTCATTCCTGCCTCAAGAAATTCTGTGTTTATAGGAATCTTTAGAAAGAAAGTCTGGTCTTGCCCAGGTGGTTAGTTTGTTTCCACCTTTAGTGCTAGCTAGCGCCACCTGGGAGTGGGATCTGCAACACTAACAAGAATGGATTCTTTGACAGGAGACCATAAATAAAAGATTTAAGTTTCTATTTTTCAGGCCCTCCATCTGCTTAGGCTGCAAAGTCCAGAGTAGGTAGTTTGCTGTCCGCCTACGTCAACATGACACAGACTAGAGTCACTAGGGAAGAGGAACGTTCATCGAGGGACTGCCTCCATCAGATTAGCCCATGGGTATGTCTGGGAGCTGTGTTTTGGTTGATGTTTGATGTGGGAGGGTCCAGCTCACTGTGGGCCATGCCACTCCTGGGCAAGTGATCCTAAGCTCTGTAAGAAGCAAGCTGAGCAAGCCCAGCCATTAAGCAGTGTTGCTCTGTGGTCTCTGTGCTTCAGCTCCTGCCTACTGGCTCCTACATAAGCTTCTGCTCAGGATTCCCTCAGTGATAGATTATGATGTGGAAGTGTAAGCCAAATAAACCCTTTCTTTAATAAAATGGTTTTGTTCCGAGTTTTATCACAGCACTCAGAAGAAAACTAACACAGATGATTTTTAACTCTCCTTGGCCCCTCAGTTTCGAAGAGCTGAACTTAAGGCCTTATAAATGATGGGGAAATGCTCTGCTGCTGAGCTGCATCCCCAGCTTTACCTCCTATAGGAATGGTAGAAATGTATTCATTTAGTATGTAGTGGGTACCTGCCCAATAAAATAGAATCCTGCAGCAGCCCAGAGCTGGCTGATGATGAGGCAGGCTGTCCCTATGGCTCTCTCTCATCTTCCAGCTCTGGGCTCCTACGGACAGGTTGGCCCTGCCGGACTGGAACTTGTGCATTTCCCATGATTGTTCAGTGATGAGACAGGAACCCAAGTTTCCTTACGTGATGTCCATTTGTTTGATTATTAAAAAGATTGTCCCTATTTCACAGCAGCAAGGAAAATAGACACCATCCTTTAACTTTTTCTTAGCGTTTCTTTGGAACAGAGTTTTATCTTGTGTATTCTGGCCCAGAAAGGAAACAGATTTTGTTTTGAAGAGGATGGAAATGTATCCCGAATCTTTCTACTCTGGTGTTTGATTCTGATAAGCAAAACTAGGGAAATGTTGTTGGGAAAGGGGGTTTCTTAGGCTTCTGTTGAAAGGTGCATGGCTTTTCTGAATATTACTGTGACAGATTCTTAGGCAGTTTTTCCTTCACAGAAAAAGCTTTTTCATTTCTGGTTGTGACCGAACGCTAAGAGAGAGGCCAGACAGAAGAGACAAACAGGCCAGGCTCTAAGACCAATCCTAACGCTCTTTAGCTAGAGTTAGTCCATCACTTAACCTCTCTAATGCCTCAGTGTTCACATCTCAGAAACGAAACAATAGCCACTTCAAGCAGTCAAGCCCTTAGTTCACAGCAACAGAAAGCAGCTACACATTCTATCACGCACTGAGGTTGCTGGGTGGCTTCCGGACCCTGTAGAAAGGAAGATGAATAGAGCAAAGTAGGCCACGCAGCTGCAAGGACACCGGAAGCATGTTACAACGCCGATCTGAAGGAGCTTACGCTTCCTGTAACATGAAGACGGGTTGGCACTACCTGTCCCTCTCTGCTCAGGGAAACCAGTGCCATAGATTCTCTAGGCCCTGTGTTCTTAGTGCACCCACATCCCAGTCCCTGGAATGAGCAGAATGCGTCTGTTTGATGAACTTAGGTCATCCCTAGCAGCAAAGGAGTCTGGGAAGACAAGAACAGAATGCAGTGTTGCAGTTTCTACAGAAAAGGTGGATTCTTCTCACCCTCCTGTCCACTGGAACTCCCAAGACTAGAAACCATCTGTAAACAGGAAGGAGCTCCCAAGCGGCAAGAGAACTCTACCACCACCAAAAGAATTGCAGGAAAGAGGGAAGGAACGCAGGAAGGAAAGGAGGGAGGGAAAAGAAAAGAAAGAAGGAAAGCAGCATAAAATAAGAAGGGGCAGGGGGGAGGGGATGGACTTGACTCAGTGGTTACGATCATTGGCTGCTTGTCCAGAAGTTCCAGGTTTGATTCCCAGCACCCACATGGCCCCTTTTAACTGTCCATAACTCAAGACCCAAGGAATCCAAAGCCCTCTTCTGGCCTCCGAGGGCACTGCATGCACAGATACATATGCAGGCAAAACACCCACACAAACAAAAAACAAACAAACAATCAGAAAGAAAGAAAGAGAGGAAAGACGGAGGGCTGGCATGACAAAGAAAGGAAGGGGCTGGGGAGATGGCTGAGCTGGTCAGTACCTGCGTGTGGATTCCCAGACTCGGGCATCTGGAACAAACCTATCAAGAGGTTTAGGTTCCTGGCAGGCTAAAATCTTTCTACAGCACCTTCTGGATAAGGATTTGAGAGGGAGTAAGTAAGTTGGCACACAGAGCATTTAGCATAGTTGCTGGCATCTATTATAGTTAATACTCACTATTTTCCAGGGTACTCCTGATTGGTAAACAGGATAGGGTCATGAAGAATTTATAGGTAAAGTTAAGCTTTGAAATAAGGAGGCTTGATTTAAGTCAAAGCTTGATTTTAAGTCAAGCTTTAAAAAAAAAGGCTATATTAAGTTATTGTTTCCCAGTATTTAAAAATGTTTATTTTTTGGTAAAAGCATTGATATTTTAATTGAAAAAGCATGAATATTAAAAACTTTCCTGCTACAAAGATTTTTAAAAAATAAAACCATCTTACCTAGTTTTCCTAGTTTTTAAACCTGTTTCTTGTTATAAAGATGAAGTAAAAGAGAAACTAATTTCTCTAAATTCTCTAATCTCTAGAAATTGTTCCGACTGGTCCCGACTTGTATTGGTTTCTCTTAGGACACTAACTTACTGCCGCCTGCTCTTCCTTGTGCATGTTTGCTTTGACCTCCTGAACGTAAGTAAAACGTTCAGTAGAAATGAGAACTTACCATATCCCTAAATGAATTTAAATGAAATTGCACATGATTTTTCTAATCACCAAGTACACTGAAATTAGATGCCCTGGAGGCATACATTTGGCTTAGAAATATTATCTGCTGGCTTCCATGAGCAACAGAAGAATGTCACCATTCAAGGTTCACCGGGCTTTGTGTGTGACTCCTTCCCACACGAGCATGCCCACTAATCCTGTTGTCACATGTTTGCTGAGCTCCCAGCACACCTTGAATGCCATGTAAGGCCATGAAAACACAGTGGTGATCCTGTATTTAAGTTGTTCACAGACCACCAGGTAAGACAGACGCATAAGTGAGCAACTGTGTAGCATCGACACGGGTGAGAATCGGTGCATATACAAACAGCAGGGGTGGCCTGAAGAAGGAAGCAGGGGGAAGGACTAACCTAATCAGGGAGGCATGGCATGTGCACTGACTGGAAGGCACAGAGCGTCCTTGGGGAACATCAGAATAAGGCCTGTGGCTATCCTCATAAAAACCTAATTCTCACCAGGTGACATGGGTTCCAAGAAGTGAAGTCAAATCTGTCAGGGTGGCAGAGGTGGCAGAGGGGGCTGATGATCAAGGCTTCCCTTTCACACTATTGTGCTGTTGGGAATCTGATGCCCTGATAATACAGACATCTTGCGTCCAAGTGGGGTTACCCGTTCTCAGCAGAGGCAAGTAAATGGAAGGAAGGGTCAAGAGCAAACCGAGTGAGAACAATATGTACATATAGGCTTTCTCTTTCTTCTTGTCCCCACTCATGACCTCCCCCACCACTTCTGACTGGCAGTCACCTCTGGAAGGCAAGCTGTCACACCCGGATTGCGCTCTTTGACGTGGTGGTTGGTTGCCCTGCTCAGTCACATGCAGCCTGCCTCTTCTGTTGCCAAACTGTAGAACTCGTTAGTAGACTTTGGGAATTTGTTGCTCGATTATCAAGCCTACTTGTAGATCAGTTCAAAATCATGAATTATTTTGACAGTGATGCCTCTTCAAAGACAATTTTTGTTGAAAGCTTTTGTGTACTTTCTTGAGTTGGAGGTCTGTGTTCACAGAGTGACTCGGGGGGTGGGTATTGGAAGGAAGTGGGTTACAGCATCTCATGCCCCTCTGAACCATGTCTTTCCGGTTCAGCTGCTATGTTATTTGTAACTCGTCTGAGCATGGGACTGGTTCTTTGCATTTACGTGAAACACTTCTGGTGCTGGACGTGTGCCAGGTCTGTTTGCAAAACTTTACACTGTACCTGGAAATGTGGTAGGGTTTCGCTGGTGCCGTGATGAGCATCAGAGAGATGGTCTGAAATTTGCACCGTACTGGTAGAAACAGATAACTAAAGACATTTTAGCAGAAGCTCTATATATTTCAGAAAACAACAGGATACTCTTAGAGCAGATACATGGGGCATGGAACTGGCACCTGGGGTTCAGAATGTCTTCTTTCATCAGTCCTGAGGGTAGGACCCTGGGGTCAGTTCATGCTCTGCCTCCACTCCCTGGAACTACTTAATGTACCACTGAGCTAGGAACCCAGCCCAGGGGTGATATTTAAGTGGATGATTCGGGTTTGAATCAATCAGATGATGGTAATGGATAGTGCCCTAGAAAGAATGTGGGCAAAGTCCCCGAGGAAGGAGACCATGAGGAGCTAAGAGAAGTTCTGTGGACCGTGGGATAGACTGCAGGTTGGTGAACGCAAGGATGATGCTGAGAAAAGACTCTGGAGCCGGATGATGGAAGGACTTCTAGACTGTATCTAGGAGACAGTCTCAGAGTGGGGGATCTCCAAGAAGGAACTGGGCCAAGGGTTTAAATTTTTATTAGCCAATTTGTTAATCTATATGTATGTTTTATCTTAGACAGGGTCTCAATATGTTGCCTAGTCTGTCATTGAATTCCTGGATCAAATAATCCCACTGTTTCAACCTCCCAGGATCAAGGGCTGTGTCACTGCCTGGTTCAGGTGGTTTATTTGCAAGGTAATTCTCAATAAATGCAATAATGAAGAGTTGGAGAAATAAGACAGGAAAGGAAGAAAGCCCATAAAGTCCATAGTAGCAGATTGCTCCTCCAACGACTGGGAGCTCAGTCACCAAGTGGCTGTGTAGAACAGGCCTCTAAGCAGTGAAGCTGAGCTGAGAAATGGGAGTGTGGGTCCCACACTCTTACCCTTGCTATTTGGGGTTGCTCCTGGAGCTTCGCTTTCTGGCACTGTTGGGTTGCCTCCAGCTCCTGAGAGAATTCCTCAGGCAGAGCAGCACAGAAAGTCACTGTGCAAGGGAGCAGAGGACGGGTGATAGCTTGTGCAGACATGAGGGCAAGCGCTGGTGGCCTCTTCTGGAAGACCAGCTTTATCCTGAGGACATGCAGGATCCATTGCAACATATTCAAGTATGCATTTCTGAAAGTTCAGTTTGGCCCAATGAACAAGATAGATTGGGACGGGATGAAACAAACAGGAAGCTGACTTGAGAGTTATTATAATTTCCTTTCTGCAAGCCCGTGTGAGTGTCCCTGAACTCTGAGGTGTGCTTGCCCACCTGTCTAAAGAGGTAGGGGGCAAAGGGGAGCAGTGTGTCCATGGTGACTGGGAGAGGCCTGTGGAATGGGCGAGAGGACTGTCTTATGCTCAGATGGGATTTCGCAGATCCACCCCGGAATGGATTCAAGGTGGGAAGAAAAGAGGGCCCACGTATTGTCATTGAGGAAGACAGCACATAAGGAAGAAAGGGACATACTAACAGGAAGAATTAGAACAAAACTGGGAGGCCAGGAGGAAAATCAGCAGCTTGAGATGTCAGGGAACCCAAGGAACAGTGTTTTAAAACAGGAAATGGCCAACAAGAATGGACATTGTGGATGGCCAGATTAGTTAAAGACAAATAAATGAAAAATAAAAACACCTGTTGAGGACGCTGTGTAGATGTCTGATTGAATGGAGAGCAAACGCGCTCTCACTGGAGAACCTGGGCCTGACCCAAAATCAACACTTCCTTGCCTGCAGTATTCTTAGAGTTCAAGTTCTCTGCAGCAAGTGTTCTGAAAGTGACTGAGATGTTCTTGAGTCCTCGATTTATGACTTGATAAGCCAGTAGCAAAGAGCTTCTGTCAGAGCCAGCACATGGCGCCGTTTGGTGCAGAGCAAGCAGAAAGTCTGCCCTTCGTTAATGTTTGACCAGCTCTGTACCAAAGGTCTGACGAGAGCGAACAGCCGTGTTCTTCCTCTGTACGTGACACATCCTACAGGGTCACCATGTCCTCCTCTCAACAAGGCGCCACGTGGCTACTACTGTCTGCGTTACAAACGAGAAAGCGGAAGCTCCAAGGGGTCAAGAATCTTGCCAGAGGCCACAGAAAAGGTGATGGAGCAAGAATTTGAAATTAAGTCTCCCTGACTCCAAAGCCTTTGCCTTGCCAACAAAGCATTGTTATGTCACTAGGAGACAGGAAGGGACCTGCTGGGTTGGAGCTTGGGTTATTATGCTTTGTAATAGTTCCTGGCACCTAACTTGCTTCCCAGGATTTTGTCTTTCTTCCTTCAATCATTTGAACCTAAACTTAGAAAGAGTTGCAGGACCAACCGTAGCGGATATTCACATAGTGCCAACCATTGTTCCAGGTACTAGAGGACTAATGACACAATCCTAGGTCAACCTTTCCAAGGAAGTTCTGTTCTCGCCATTTACAGAGGAAATAAAAAAGAAGCACAGAAGTTGGGCGGTGGTGGTGCACGCCTTTAATCGCAGCACTTGGGAAGCAGAGGCAGGCGTTTCTCTGTGAGTTTGAGGTCAGCCTGGTCTACAAGAGCTAGTTCCAGGACAGCCAGGGCTACCCAGAGAAACTCTGTCTTAAAAAGTAAAACAAAACAAAAAAGGCGCAGAGAAGCTAAGTACTTTGTTCAGGGCTGTGCAGCTACCAGAAAGCTACCCAGAAAGCCTGGCTCCTAAGTCTGGGTTTCTGAATCATTATTATACTGTGATGTCTCAACGGTCTCTGATTTGGAAAATGACTAGTTGCTGATTTTCCAATTTCCTGATCTATTAAGTAGTTTATTTGGCTGAAGGCATAGAATTTGGATTTGGAACTCGATTTGGATTATAGCTCTTCTGCTCAAAAAAAATTATATGACCTTGGTCAGAGATCATAACTTCTTGCAGCTCAATTTCTCCATCAGAGGTGTGGGAATAGTAAAAAATACTCAGCTCTTCTTTTGGGAATGAGAAGGAGTGTGCTAATAGCTAAGGAGTGCAGCTGGCTTGCTGAATGTGGGCAATAAATTGTGTGTGTGTGTGTGTGTGTGTGTTTTACACGCATGTATGCAAATGGGTGGGTGTGCAGTGTGCACATGTACAGAGGCCAGCAGAGGACTTAGGGTATCATCCTCTATTGTTTTCTGATTGGCTTAAGACAGGGTTAACTTTATGTCCTAAGGTGAAACAGGGGCATACCTGAGTAGAAAGAGAAGTCAGCGCCTGGGAAGAAGAATTCTGGTAAGGTAGTCAAGAGCCTATGGGGGCAGAGGAGATGGAGGAGACGCTAGAAGTTTGCTGCAGTGTGCAGGTGATCCACATGAGGTGGGCTTGGCCACCACCAAAGTAGTAATCTATGTATCTATCTATCTATCTATCTATCTATCTATCTATCTATCTATCTATCCATCTATGTATCTATCTATCTATCATCTTATCATCTATCTATCTGTATGTATGTATGTATCTATGTATCTATCATCTATCTATCTATCATCTATCTATGTATGTATCTATGTATGTATGTATCTATCTATCTATTTATCTCTCATCTATCTTTTTCTCTCTCCTGTGAACATCTTTGTGTGTGTGTGTGTGTGTTTTACGTGGGGTAGCCAGGGAGTGCAGACAAAAGAAAACCCCTCCAGGAGGGCATTTTATTTGGAGGCCCATGTTTTGCACACAAGCTCTGTTTTAATAGAAATCTGTCTCAAATGACCTCATCAGGTAAAGAGGGTGATCTAGAAAAGTGCTCCTTCTTCAAGATGTAACTTGGATTGGCGCTGCCAGTTCCTCACTCAGCTCCTTGACCATGCTGGGCAGAGCATAGACTCAGGGACCTGGCGATGGGGTATTTCGTGTCTTCCTCACCCACACCCTGGCTTCAGTACTCTCGCCTAGACTTGTTTGTTTAATCACTACACACACTTAAGCCAATAACTATTGAACTAATTCACAAGCACATGTTCACTGAGGGCAGGAGAGTTCTTGTGAAGATCACAGGCTCTAGGGTAGGAATCTGTCACTGGTATTTTGTTAAATGCTCTTACTGTCAAGCGCCTTCTAAATAGTTATATATACACTCATAGCTGCTCTAACCCTTGGCCAGAGAGGCTTCTTTAAAAAAGAGAGAGATTTATTTATTTTATTAGTGTACATGTAAAAGTGTTTTGGCTGCATATGTGTGTGCACTGTGTACATTGCCGGGTGCCTGGGGAGAACCAAAGGAAGGAATGGGATTCCCTAGGACTGAAGTTACAGGTGGCTCTGATCCTCCACGTGGGTGCTGGGAATCAAACCCAGTCCTTAGCAAAAGCAACACATGTTCTTAACCACCAAGCCATCTCACCAGCTCCAAGAGAAACTTCCTTTTGCGGTGGATAGCAGTCAATGTAAAGATGCCAACCTTGTCAAAGCACTGAGAATATGAGACTGAATGCTCAGCCCTAAGGCTTGGGGACATGGAGGAGGGAGAGGAGGCTGAAAGGACCTAAGCTGGAAGATAAGGAGGAGTGAAATGCCATCTCCTGGACATGGTACAGTGATTGGACTCACGGACTCAAATAGCTGTGGCTATCTATATACGCCCTGGACAAGGTCAGCCTCCCCAAATTCTCACACAGATGGGGAGATACTCTCCAGGCCCTGCCTCTTACTGAGGAATCCTTGGCGAGTTAATAGCTGGTGGGAGAATCATCCTGTTTAGAGAGTGTGGCCACCGATAGGTTCCCATGCTCTAGCAGAGGGCATCACGCCCACACACATATGGACGTACTAATTGGAATGATAAGGTTTTTTTTTTAAGAAGACATGAAGTTGGAAGAGGGCTGTGTTGGGAGGAATATGAGTGGAGCTGAAGGGAGAAAATGTAAATGGGAACTGATATGTTCATGTTTTATTGAATATATGTATTAAATTTTCAAAGAATGCAATTATACTTAATATTTAAATTATACAAAAGCTGTGAATTGTTTTTAAAACTGTAATTTTATTCATTTCTTACAGACTTGGATTCAAATTCTAATGAAGAGAACACGGAAGTTCTCCCCTGCTCGCTCTCATACCAGTTACATGGCTTCTTTGGGGGGACACTCATTTCTCACAGTTTCGTCTACATTCCTCTGGAGATTTCTTTTTTGCACGTCAAAATAATTAAGCATGTATGTTCCCCACTGTCATTTCCCTCGAGTGGTTGTTTAATAGACAGACACAAATAAATCAACTGTTTTTTCATTCACACTTGTCTTGAAGACCTTTCTACACGTGTAGCTCTTCCTCGGTTGTTTCCAAAGATGTATCATGAACCTGGCCTTTCCCATGTCACTTCAACTGTGGGTACCTCCCTCACTTACACATTGTAGGTACAACTCAAACCTATGCCCACCCCTTTTCTAATAGAGCTCAGTCCTCACCAGAACTGATTCCTTCATTTGTTTGCTCTTCCACAGAAATCCATCCATCTTATCCCAACTCTCAGAGCTAACACCCATATTTACCACGTCCCATGGTGTTTCTGTGTGTTACATACTATTGAGTATTGCTGTTTTGAAACACTTGCCTCCTGCTCCACCACACTGGAAACTTGTAAGGTGGGGCTCACATCATCTGTGTTCTGTGCTGCTTCAAACTTACCATTGGTTGGAAATGTCAATCCCATCCATAAGAGTTTCAGAAGGACAAGACTGACTCACCCCAGCATACCATAGTGGCCCATCATAGAGCAACACTCAAAGCTGACTCAGCTGTCTCTTCGAGAACAGCAGACTGGAGACTAAGCACTCTGCTGCTCACTAGGCTGTGACGGACAAGATTAAAAGAGGTCAAAGGGTGGCGCCACAGAGGTCAGAAGGCAGCAGGCGCCACAGGACTGCTTATCCTGTGTGGCTCTGAATATCAAGGCAAATACGGTTTTACACTGACCTCCTCTCCAAGCTCCCTGTTCAGGGCCTAATGGAAATGATTTTCTACCCCACCGACAGGGTGATGCCACAGCATTTAAGAAAACTCATTGCTGATGTGACCAGTTCCACTTTGACACAGCCTCTTTCAGATTTTTGCTCACATTCACATGTTAAAAATACTGTTTAGTAGCTACAGTCCAGTGGACAGGCTACTTTGCAGGCCAATCGGCAGGTCTTGATAAAAAAAAAAGATGAGTGTTGGGTGGGGTGGTGGTGGTGCACACCTTTAATACCAGCACTTTGGAGCCAGAGGCAGGGGGATCTCTGTGAGTTTGAGACCAGCCTGGTCTACAGAGCGAGCTCCAGGACAGGCAGAGCTGATACACAAAGAAACTGTCTCAAAAAAATAAAATAAAATAAAATAAAATAAAAAAGAGTGTATGTTTCATAGTCTGGGGTATTTTTCACACAGACCCCATGGTTCTATCTTCTCGAGTTTTTCCATCTTAAATCTGTCATGGCTTATCTAGATTAGCTTCCCCTAATTGTGCTAGAGCTAAGAGTCCTACATCTTGGAGGCAACAAGAGGTCCACTGACTGTCACACTGAGGGATGACTCTTGAGCAAAAGAGACATCAAGGCCTGCCCCTACAGTGCCACACTTCCTCTAACAAGGCCACACCTCCTAATAGTGCCACTTTCTTTGGGGGCCATTTTCTTGCAGACCATCACCCCCTCCTAGCCTGACTCTGCACACCTGCCATATGAATACATTCTCCTTCAGCCAGTCACACTGTGCCCTCCTGAGTACTTGCTAGCCTATGAATTCCTTTGTTCCTCCTGCTCTGTCTGGAGACCAAAGAGGAGCGACTAAAACCTTAGACTGTCTGAATCCAATCCTCGTTCATCACCAATCAGCTCAGCCTTTGCTCAAATCACCTGAAAAGCAAAAACAGCACAGCAGCTACCCCACCAGTGCTGAAAGGAGCAAACAAGTTGATACTTGTGAAACCAATTCTAGAACCAGGTGAACACAGTAACTGTTAGCTGCTGCCCAGATTTCTAACCTGAGAGAGAGAGAGAGAGAGAGAGAGAGAGAGAGAGAGAGAGAGAGAGAGAGGGAGGGAGGGAGGGAGGGAGGGAGGGAGGGAGGGAGGGAGAGAGAGAGAGAGAGAGAGAGAGAGAGAGAGAGAGAGAGAGAGAGAACTTTCGATCTTCTGCTGACTGTCCTCTGACTAGCCTCACCTACCCAACCCCTCTGACTCCTTTGAAAGAACTCCTGTCTGTTGGTTTACAGAAATCACACTTTGAGACAGCTGCTGAATACAAGAAAAGAAACAAAATATCGAGTTCCAAACATTGACACTGTGGGTCGGAGAGCTTGTCACGTTTCATCTTTGCTGAAGTTCTCATAATGATATTTTGGCAGGATCATGGTGAGGACAAAATAAGATGACACTTAGGAAGTAGTACAGGCAGGTTCTGATATATAGTTGCTTGTCAATAAATACAATACACTTGTTTAAGGCGGGGCTGCATAAAGCAGATTCTATAGGTGAGATTGGCAATGGTCCACATCTATAGGCAAGGATGGTTTTGAACTCCTGATCCTCTTGCTCTACCTCCCCTAGTGCTGAGATGACAGGCCTGTGCCAACCACACCAAGCTCCAGCAGTTGTTCGTTTATTTTGGAGACAGGGCTTCACCACATATTCAGGCTGACCTTGAACTCATAGCAATCCTCTTACTTTCATGCCCCCCCCCACAGAGTGTTGAAATTTCAGGCATATAAAAATTATGACTGCAACATGTAGTGTTCAAAATTCATTATTTGGAACTTTTGCTTTCCGTGTTGGAAAAGTAGAATTATTGCAGAAAAGTTAGATGACATAGCAGAATATATAGAAAGAAAATTAAAATAACACCAAGCACATTTATGGATATGACTGAAGAACCAAAGTTCGTCCATTTTGTCTTCCACCTCCATCTTGAGTCTTATGTAAGCTATTTCCCGTAAAACACTTCAGTCCTCAGAAATGGCTAGGGGCAAAAGTAACAGGGTAACCATCTAGAGAGTACTAGATAACCACAGAATGTCCCCACCCGAAGGTCAGCCAATAAGAAAATTTGACAAGCAACAGGTGAGGTTCAAAAATAAAATTTCTGAAAAGTCCATAGACATGAGCCAATCAGGATTGAACCCATCACCCCACACCCTGCTAATGTAACTTTTCTGGTTTTTGCTTTTAAATAATGCCCTCTAGAAGGGCGGGATACCACATCTCGCTGCTGCACTGATGAGGTTCCTGCCGGCTTGTAATTGTACACACAATAAATCTTGCTTTTACATTTCAGCGAGTTAGTCTCCCTGGTGGTCTTTTGGGGTCCCCATAGACTGGGCATAACAACAACAATTCCCTCCTCCAGCAACTACAACCCTGGAAACAAAACCTAGGTAGATGAGCTTCCTCTAGTTTTTGCTGTTCATGTATGCATATGCAAGAATAAGCACACACTTTTTAAATTAAAGAAATTCTATTATATACTAATTTTGCAGCCTTCTTTTCTTGATATAGACATGTCTCCATTTCATTTAATATTTTCAAAATCATGGTTTTCACTGTTCTATGTATAGTTACATAAAGTTGCTTCACCATAAATCAGGTTGTGCCTATTTTAAGTTGTGCTGGATCAAATATCTTTGTCTATAAATTTTGTGTGTTTGCTCACTTTATTAAGATAGAAACACCAAATTAAAAATACTGGATCAAAGAAAATGCACCTAAGGGCCACAGTATTCAAGATCCCATTTTTTCAAACTTTTGCATGATTAAAGGCTGTATATAGATTATATTCCTGTCAACAGTGGCAGGATACCCATCACATGTCATCTTTGCCAGTTTCTGCTGGATGCTGGTAAACATTTTGTTTGCTCTATCTGATCACAATCCTGTACAGCTGCTGTGGTATTTTCTTGCCTCTGCCACAGATCTTTGCCTCGTATCGCTCACATAGTGCCAAGTGTGTACATTTCTATCCTCTGCTTTCTCTCTGGGGTTAAGAGCTGGATAAAGTATTAGTCAGTTTGAAAGTGAAGGTTACAACCTTGTCCTCAGTATTCCAGACTAGGGGGGAAAAGACTGACTCGCAGATTGTTGACTGGTGTTCAAAGGGTACACAAGGGAGCGCGTCTGAGAGAGAACATTAGTTGACTGGTTTACAGGATCAGCTCTCCGACGCATTTGAAAAGGACTTTCTACACTGCTATCTGTTCTGCCTTCACTCTGGGTGTGGAGAGAATGGGATCCAATCTACAACTCAGTCATGGAGTAGAATGAGTGGAATTTTCCAGCTAGTTCCTCTTCTTGGGGTTTGGCGGAATTACAGCTTTCCCCTCGGGGAGCGGTTTAGGCTGCAAGCTGCAAGGCTTAGCCGGCTGTTGCAGCAGGTCAGATTGTGGGAACTCTGTTTGGGTTGGCACAAACAGCCACGTAGGATTCCACACCTTCAATGCCGCTCCTTACTTTCCTTCCCAGTAAACATGTTGACCAATGGGGTGAAGCGAGGAAGGTGTTGCAGCCCTCCCCTCAATACACATGGGCACACCCATCCTGAACACAGATTCCATGGCAACAGGAACTTTTCTGAGTGCCAGAGTCTGGGGAATCTGCTAGGAAGAACACCCTGATCCCCCAGGTGTACACACCCATTGTGAAGAGCAGATGTTAGGATTCCTCTCCTCCCGCTGACCTCTTCCTCCTGCTGGGGTAGTTCTTGTTCTGTTGTGAGGAAAAAGTCGTCCCTGGCAGGGGTATCCAGTCGTGGGCCACACGCAGCCGAGGAGGATCATGGGTGCAGCCTAACACTACATTACAAACACTGACGAATTTTTGTGACTTTTTAAAACCATCACTGCACCATTCTTGAGTATGAACTGTAGATGACAGCAATTTCATGTTACAATGTCAAAACGTAGGACACCCTTGGCAGTGTGCATGTTTTCACGGGTTGGGGTATCAGGGAACACGCTCACCATCTTGTGTTAATTTTACCTTCCCATCTGTGGATCCATCATTAACCATGCTCACTAAAAGAAGCTCCCGCAAGAGGCAGGAAAACCGGAGTGATATGTCTGTACTGGCACACATTCCCGTGGAAGAGAGAGCCTTTCTCCACTAGGACGGGTGAGTTGGTTTCTCTAATCTCTGTGGCCATCGAAGACCTTACTTTTTAGGGTTTCTTCTCCTCAAGGCCATTGTTTCTCTAATCTCCACCTTGGAAGTTCTTTTCAATTTAGGAGTCATTGGGGTGGAGAGATGGCTCAGTGGCTAAGAGTACTTGATGTTCTAGATGACCCTGGTTCAGTTCCCAACATGCACATGTCAGCTCATAACCATCTATAATTCTAGTTCTAGATCTGATGCCTTCTCTCAACATCCAGGAGCATACACATTTTATACAGAAATATATCCTGGCAAACCGGTCACAAAGAGAGAATAAAAATAAATAAATATTTTTAAAAAGTGCTCATTATTATGAGGAACGAAGACAGCCCCCCCCACCCGTCGGGCGCCAACCCACCCACCTTGTAATGAGCGCTGGAGACTCAGAGCTCATTTATTTTACAACCCTGAAGCACTGGGTGCCTTCAATAGAAATAAACTAGTGGGATTTTCCACAGGAGTGCAAAGACCAGTTCTCAAATCCCGAATACAGGTCCCTCCCCCATGTTTCTCAGTCTGAGCAATCAGGAGTGTGCAATATTATTAGTATCTGCCCCTTACATTTGTCTTTTTCTCGACAAAGTCCGCGCTGGGTTTATCTCTATGTTTTACATCTATTTATTTTAAAACTTGTTAGAGGCATGAATTTGTCATGCTTGCAGATTGTTAGGCAAGCTTGATCATTAATAATTTTTTAATCTGTCCAGGCTCCCTGGTCATCGATTGAGTCTCTGTGAGCCACTATGAGCCCAAGTTAGTTGATTCTGAGGGTTTTCTTGTAGTGTCCTTGACTCCTCTGGCTCTGGCAATCCTTCCTCTCCCTCTACAGCAGAATTCCCTGAGCTTGGCCTAATGTTTGGCCCTCTGCACATAGTTGTGTAGCTTGGCCTTCTTGGGGGATTCCTAACAGCGGAAGCAAGGGCTCTGACTCTTTTGTTGGCTTTTCGAACCCTTTACTCCTGCTGGGTTGCCTTGTCTAGCCAGTAATAGAGGTGCCTAGTCTCACGGCAACTTGAATGCTATGGCTTATTGATATCCTTGGGAGGTCTGCCCTTTTCTGAAGAGAAACCGAGGAGCAGATGAGGGAGGAGAGATAGGACGAGGGACTGGGAGGGGAGGTGGTATAGGAAACTGGAGTTTGGGATGTAAATAAATTAGTAAATAAAGTAAAATAATTTTTTACTCTAAATTTCTAGTTTAGGTAGGGGTATCTAGACTAGCAAACATTAGTTTTTAGCCGTAGCTAGACCTAAGTGGACTCAAGGCACTTTGATCAACTATTACATTAGATCTTCTTTCTTACACTGTGACAGACAGGATGGATCTGCATGTCAGCGCAGGTGTGCAGTCTGATAATGATCAAACTCTTTTTCAGACTCCCTTGAAGTTGGAACTTTGTTGTTTGGGGCTTGGCTGTGGAACAGGATGGAGGTAGGGCAATAAGCATCTGTCGTCCGTGGACTGTGCCACGGGCTATAAGATCCTGGAGTTGCCAGGTGTAACAATGGCTTGTCTGTTCAGTAGGCAGCTTCCTGATCCAGGAGAAACATGGTGGTCCAGCTCTAGAACATGGATTTGGGGAGCCATTTCTGGGGTCAGTCTAAATTCTTTAGCTGGCCATCTCCACTCCTCCCTTTAATCAATGTCTTGGTAAGCCTGCTGACACAATCCTATAGTTGCAAAGCTATGATTTTTCATTCCTTATTTACCTCAAGATGGGGACAAAATGGTTGCAGTTTTACTCTTGTCTTTATGGTCGATGCGTTTGTACTGAACTCTGGAACTTTCCCCTGGAATAGCATTGATGTGTCCAATCCTAAAAATAACTTTTTTTCTGGGCATGGTGGTGTGTGCCTACAATCTCAGCATTTAGAAAAAAGAGAGGGGTGGGGCAAGGAGGATCAGAAGTTCAAGGTCACTCTCAGCTACTTAACACTTCAAATAACACAATTGAGGCCAGTCTGGAAATGTGTGACCTGTTTCAAAAAAATTGTTGTGTTTTCATTGTTGCTGACCTAATTAACTGAACTGAGTTTCATTCAAAATCCATGCAATGTATCTGTGTCATGTCTAGCATATTTCTTGACATCTAGGAATTAACCAGATCACTGTTGTTGGCATTTTATCACTAAAGTTTCATATTATATCCCTTCCTATTTTGGCTCATTTTTTGATGGGCTTATTTTGGCCCTATATTTTGCTGTAGTTTTGCAATGAGAAAATGGGTTCAGATATTTCAGTCATCCAAGGTGCTGGCTATAAAAGCACTCATTTAACTGGGGAAGACTTTGCTAAGGAATTATAGAAGTAGAATATGTTCTTGAAGAGCCCTCTTGTAACAGTTTGAACTTTGATCATAGCTTCACGAGCAAATAAAAAAGTCAGGCTCCAAGCCTGAATGGAGTGTGTTCTCACTTTGCTGGTTCTGTGAAGAAAGCCCTGTTGTGTGCTGGCTGCCAGAGGCTATGCTGACTCTTCACGAGCCAAAGAAGCAGGGAGTAAGCATTTCAGAGGACGCAACAAACACACCACCTCAAATTCAGAACTAAAAAAAAGGGACTGTCTTTATTGAGGGCAGAAGGGTGAAAACAATATAAAAATCACAAGCTTCTCTGTCGCTGAATTCCCTTTGCTTTCCCTGCTTGTCGAATTGGAGTTGGATGGTATCTGCACTTTCCTAAGGGCCCTGATCGGCTCTGGAGAAGCAGTGAGGCCGATTCCTCGGGGAGAAACGCATCAAGGAGGAAATACCAGGGCACCACTGGGCCTACTTCTTTCCCTTCTGCTTCATGTGTACTACAAAATAGTCATTGCACGCGATGATGAGCCCTGCAACCAGCGACAGAAAGCTCTGGAAGCCGACTTTGCCGTCTCGGCACTGGTCCAGGTCCTTCATTATTTTGTCCACAGCCAGGGGGTCCTTTTGATTCTATAAATAAATAAACATAAATAAATAAATAAGAAATGAACAAAGGAAAACAGTATCAGTTAATGACGGAGATGACTACATCGTACCCGATCCAAACTGTTGACAAGTATTCAAGCTCTTGTCTTAGGTCCTCAGTGACCTTCGTAACTCCTCAGCATGTTTTTGTTTGTCTTGGGAATCCACTTTTAGTAACGACATATTTAGATTCTGCCTAAGAACCACACTTGCCATTTTCTACTTCACACTTAGATTTTTTTTTTTTTAAGCAAATTTTCATTACTGATACCATGGTCAGATACTTATAAGGGGAACTCTTCATGCAGAAGCCACTCAGATCATTCAGAGGGTAAGTTTCAGGTCCCTCTGGTATCTGTTCTAAGCAGGTGCTGATGAGGACGCTGGGTTTTAGCTTTAGAGCAGATGCAGCGAGCTCTTCTTCCCTTCGCGTGGCTGGGACCCAGCAAGGGAGCCATCCTGTCTATCTTATTAGCTGTGTAGCCAGAGTCCATCACACAGTTTAGTTTGTCTTCACATATCAACTATGAATAGAAGAGTCTGGGTGTGAGTGCCCTCTCTAGGATGACTCCCATTCTTCATGGACTAGAACCAGGGTCTCCATATGCTAGGTACGTGCCCCGCCAGTGAGCTACTCCTGGCCCTCCTACCACTCTTTGAGTTGGTACACCCATGCCACCTTATTCTCGTCATTGGTATAACAATGATGTCATTCATCCGACAAGTTGCAAAACAAGTGTGTGTGGCTGGGAAGGTAGGCGCCAGCACGAGAGCCTGAGTTTGGATCTGTAGCCCCCATGAAAAGCTGGCGCAGCAGTGCACAGCAGTGCACAGCAATGCACAGCAGTGCACTCTCGGAATTTCAGAAACAGGGAGGCAGAAACAGAAAGACTCTCAAGGCTTACTGACCAGCTAGTCTAGCCAAATGGACCAGATCCAGGGTCAGTGAGAGACCTTATTTCAAAACAATGTGAGAGGCCTGTGAGATACCTCAGTGGGTAAGGGGACTTTCCCTATGACTGATGACCTAAGCTAGACCCCTGTAGCCTACTTCCCCAAGTTTTTCTCTGACCTCCACATGCATGCCATGGTACACACAGAGACGCATAGAAAAAAAAAAACAAACAAATGTTAAAAAAAAATAAGGCAAAGAATATTGAGGAAAGATACCTAACATCAAACTTTGACCTTTACACACACACACACACACACACACACACACACACACACAAATGAATTTGTATGACAGAATCATAAACTCAGTGCAGAGCATTAATGCTCTGTGTGGGGCAGGAAGAGACAGGCAGATGCCTTCACTTTCATCTTGTTTTAATGGTGATTAGTTTGACTATCTATGCTGCCACAATGGTTAGAAGTGCAAAAGTGTGGTTACTCCTATAGGTCCATGCTATCTCAGAGAGGGAAATAACCTCTGATGCATTAGACACAAAGTACTTATGCATTCCAATGACTGCAGAATTAGTGGGGAAACTGACGTGCAATATTTTAAGCATGCTAGATGCTTACAAACTGCACCAGAGATCTCCTATGGTAAAGGAGTCACATTGTCTACTGGAGGCTGCGAACTCCTCCCGTGAGCAATCAACTGAAACCCTTCTCTATGTAGCTAATTCTGGCCTCACCGCCTGCTTCCTGGCTGTGGTCAGAATGAGTGAAATTTGAATGACATAAGCCATCTACTTTAGAAACAAAATGCTCTGTTAATGCCGTGAGTACATGTCTAGAATGACGACCCTGTCTGTGCCTGGAATAAACTATTCCACTGTGTGGAGCACACCCCGTTGCAAACACTCTAACACTCTATGTTTCTCATGTCACAAAGCCTTGAGTACGAAAGGGTCTGTGTGGTATGTCACACACGATTAATGGGTGTTTTAGCATCGAGAATGCCTCCGTTGATGTGATGGGCTGACTTACAATGAGTACATTTTGCTCCTGAATTTTATGCTAGTCTAGAAGGATTACAACAAGTTAAAAGTGGGTATGCGAATAAGTATGTTCAGTGCTCTCATTTCAGAGAGGAGAGAACGAGGACTAGAGAGTGGGAGCAACCCACAGCTAGATCGTCTGAGCCCTTGTCCGGAACTGCAGCATGGTGCCTACGCCACAGAGGAACTGTATACTCTAGCTCACTGAGATAGCACTGGGGCGATTGCAGTGCAGAGGGAGGGGCTGGGTCACTTAACCAATACTGACGATCTGTAAAAGCAGTCTCCTGCAAAGCCCTGTGCTTATTACCGCAAGAGTCAGGTCCTTAGGTAATGTGCTATCTATCAGACCCATGACAAGAGGCCGGATCCAGCCTTTACCATCACTTCCTTTACCCTTCAGAGATGAATGCACTATTGAACATTAACAATAAAGAACTATCCTTTATTTTCAGAAAAAGATGGGATTGTACCACAGTCTGCTATTGTATCAGGTGTATTTGTCTTAGGTGAGCATTAAATTCAACTTCTTTCTCCTGAGGACCTACAAAATTGAAGGACAATTACGCCTAGTGGACTCACTGTCTTGAGTGGCATATCTGAAGATTCCTAGTCTTCAGAGGTTGTTCAGTCTGATCAAAGTGAGTTCAAACCTAGCCTGTGCTTCTAGGGTCCTAAGTTGACATTTTCATTGTAAAAAGCGGGATTTCTAGAGTGACATTTTGTGCCAACAATTAACATGATCCCTTTATGGGTTAGTGCTGGAAAAAGAAGAAATTTTTCTTTTGTCCCTGTGGATTTAAGAGGATTTGAGTACAACAGAGTTCTCCCGTAGAGCCCAGGCTTTGTAGAAATGAGGCTCTGGGTCAACCTGCAGCTCACACCCACACACAAAGGAGATTCAAGTTGTTTCAAGCGGCAGGTGATGGGAATGTGGAGCCTCTGTCATGAGTTCTATAGCCCTGAGGAGCAGCATCCTTTATCCATTACACCCCGTGGAAAGACTTTTTCCTCATGTTGTTCCAGTGGGTGTGGATATTTCCACCCGCAGACTGAGGGCAGGGGCGGAGTCTTCTCCACTCCGCTGCCCCTGTGCTATCCCTAACACTGTCTACTAAGTAAACAGATGAAACATTTCCAAGTAGTGGCCCTATAGGGAAGGGATGGGAGAACAAGGGAAGGGCACTTTGACTTTTACGTCTGGTTCCGAGACTTTCAGCACTTACTTCCAGAAACCCAGGGAACTCCCTTTCCATGAGCACTCTCAGGTCCTCCTTTGTCAAGTAGTCTTTGTCCCCTGCAAATCTGTGGAATGTGAGCATCATGGTCTCCATGGCGTGCTCCATCTGAGAAGGCATCTTGGAGAGGTCTGTGGAAACCTGCCAAAGGGCACAATGACACAGTCTGCATCAACGTTGAAGCCACATGTACTGAAAGTCTGCAGGGGCAATTGGAAATGATAAAATAGATGGGTTTTTTTCCCAATAAAATTCAATCAGTCTTAGGGTCTTCTGCTGGTGGCAACAGACACTTCAGGGATTGGACCTCAGAACGTGGGATTTGCCTGGCTGTCAGCTATTCTGCAGAGCTCCTAATCAAGATACAAACGTTTAATTTTCTGGAAAAGCAAGACAAGAGATCTTCCTTTCAGCTGCAAAATGCTAAATGAAAGAAGGTGTTTCCTTATTTCCCTTGGCGCTGAAAATATGACTCTTAGACATGGGTGAACACCAACAAGCCACAGGTCCAACTTGGTTAACACAGAAACTTCATCCCTCCAGGCATGACGTAGGAACCTGGACCAATCTGATTCCAGAGGTTAGAAGCGTGCTTCCAGATGGACGCGTCTGCTGGAAATGTATACTCTCCTAGCACTCTGGACTTGTTCTCTGGCAGGAGATGCAGCTTTCCTGCCTGAGTACAAGCTTTGCAAAGTTCATTGTCCAGTTCAGCAGAGGAGGAATAGGTAAGAGTGCATGCAGGCTCCTCCGGGAGCTGGGTCCATTTTCAGCAGGACTCTATAGAGTGTTTTCCTCACACTCTGTAGTGAAAGAGGGTATGGTGAAAGAGTACAGGCCTTTCCCCGTGAAGAGTTTAAAGAGAGGAAAGGAAGCATTAGGTCACTGTGTTCTGGTACAATGAACTTGGGCAAACGTTTCGCCAGGACCCAGTTCCTAATGGAGCTCAGTGTCCACACATAGTTTTGAGTTAAGATAGAGGGAGAGGTTGGCACTTCCCCCGCTGAAGAGCAACAACAGGAACTTGGGATGTGCTTTGGTCTGATTCCTGCTGCTGACAGATGCCTGTTCAGGACAGATCCCCAAATTCTGTAAGCCACCCCAACACACACACAAGCACTGAACCCTAGAACCTCCCTCAGGCCCTGCACATCTCCTTATCAATGACCCATATCCCCTAGCTCTCTTCCACTTTTTATTCTGACACAGGGTCCCACTAAGTGGACTAGGGTGGCCTTAACTTGAGATCCTCCTGCCTCTACCTCCTGAGTAGCTGGTCTTGCAGGCCTGTGCCACTAGGCCTGGCCCTGAGTATTATCTTTCACAAAGCCAGAGGTGTAGTGCTGAACACTAGCATTGAAAAGTTAGTTTAAGGATTATAATTTCTACCTCTTTGTCTCTAATACAGTGCAAAAGCCAGCTACAGAAAATGCCACTTCTGAGAGCACTGTCAGCCAGGACCTGGCATGATTCATCTGCATGACTTGGACAGCAACAAGGTGACATGTCAAAGTGTACCCGAAGAGCCACTCCTTTCTCCTCCCTTCCTACGCTGCTCGGATCTGCCCCATCTCCCCACTCCCGGATATGGGTTTCTGGTGGTGGCAAAGGGCTCCCAGGGAGTCTGCTTTGCCTGGATTGATCTGGAAGTGCAGGAATCGAAGAGAACTGAACTGAGCAAGTCACCTAAAAGACATGGGATGCCACCTCAGCCCTTGTACAACCCAGGAAAGGAGCCAGACACCAGGAAGTGTATTTCAGACCTAGAGAAGAAAGAGTAACAGGCAGGCTAGGGGTTCCCTCAAGCAGAAAAGTAGGTCAACTTAGTACTCCCCAGAAAGGCAAGTGGTAAGCCAAGGAAGCCCTGGCCTCACTTGAATGTCCTCTTCAAGAGGGGGAGGTCAGGCTACCTTAGCCAGGAGAGGGTGCTTGGGTCTGAGGTCAGTCCACTCCTTCCTTACCCAGCTGGTTATGAAGTGGCAAAGTTCCTCCCTAAAGCTTCATATCTGCCCTTTGGTCCTTCCTCCCTGGTTCCCCCTAGCTGTTTTATTTCCCACACGGGTGAACAGAGCAGCCAACTGACTCCCTGCTTGTTCGAGAGTCCTGCAGTAAGAACACAGAGATGGGGGATGGCCACAAAGTGAAACTGAGTTGAAATTCACAAGAGATGCCCGTGATCCCAGAGAGCCCTGACCAGCGCTACACACAAGGAATTGTCCTGGAGAAAGTTTGAAGGGAGGCAAAGGATCCAGGTATGACAGGGGCAGTCCCAAGAGCTATGAACTGTCCTTTTCTGGGTGGGGCTGGCACCGCACCGCCGGGCTCACCCCAACTCCGTAGTGCGCTACTAGAGTGAAGCTTTCCAGGAACCTGAATCTGGCACGGCCACTCCACCTAACACCCCACAAACTCCACTCCGGACAGGGCACGTCTTCCCCTTCTGGTTGGGTAACACTATGTCACAAGGGCCTTGGGACTCGGTCTGAGAGGCAGAGGAATCTGTTCCGTGTCCCTGACACCCCATCCCATACCTGGTATACACAATCCGGTGCTGTTGTCTGCCTTAGCCCTACAGCTGCCTTGATCAAGAACCACATATTACTCTCTTTTAACTGAGAGATGATTAATTACCATTGTAAAACGGATGGCTCAAAGTAGCTGAGATACAGATGAGATTATCCATAGATAGCTGACAGTTTGGCAGCTCAGAGTTCAGCAGCTAAAGCAGATGGGTTCTGGGAAGGGCGGAGAAAGGGGCCTCAACAGGGCTCACCTAAGAACAGCATGGCACAGTACACAGCACATTCCAGACACGACTGGGGGGAGGGGGGGAGGGGGGATGCCTGTCCTGCTAAGCAGGTCTGGTCAGGCCGGGCTTCTCACTCCTGCCTGTGCTTTCTCTTGTTTTCATTCATCAAGCCTTCCACTGCCTCACGCCTTCCAGGGATGGACCCACCTGCCTCTGGGCCCACTCACCTTCCCTTGAACCCTTTTGTTCAGATGTCTACTTGTGCCCCTCACATGTTAGCCTGAGCAACAGGTCTCAAGCGTCTCTCTGCAGAAAACAACTCTGGTTTTTTGTAGCCCTTACACCAATACCTACCTTGCACACCTCACTTACAAGCTTAGGAGCCAACAATGTTCTCATTCTCTCCCTTGGTCTTTCTGGGAGGCCCAGAAGGCAGGAGAGGAGTCCTTCTTCCTGAGCAATCCCAAATGTCTGCCCTGGACCTATGCCCAGGTCTAGGCTATAAATCTCAGAAGCTGGAGGCCTGATTTACTTTGTTCATATGTATTTTGTCCATCTCATGCTTTTTTAGGGGGAAGGGAGCCACGCAGAATTAATTATGGTGTCAGGGAACATAAACATTCATTATTTAAAAACATTTAGAGTTTCTGTTCATTTGTTTAGGGGAGTTTGAAGAACCCTTTCTTTGCTTTTTCTTTAATTGAATCCAGAAAGCATTTTTGAATCTGACCCTTAAAGTGTATTTGGAGGAGTGAGTTTAAAATAATGGATTTTGGCTCAGGCTCTCTCATCAAACAAAACTTGCTTACTATAGACATGATCTGCAAAAGAAAGTTCCAGAAGCAATCCAGTAGGAAGAAAGAACTGAGAAACCTACACTCTAACCCAACCAAAAACACCCACTTTTCCACCAGGAGCGGTCATGATTCAGCCAAAACCAACTACAACTACAGCAACAGTAGGGATTATTTAATTGGAGAGGTAGAAAGTCCTGAACATTGTCTTTAAAAGCAAGTTCCTCCCTCCCTCCCTCCCTCCCTCCCTCCCTCCCTCCCTCCCTCCCTCCCTCCCTCCCTCCCTCTGAAGAATTAGCGCCTCACACATGCTAAGCCTGCTACTCGCTTTTGCTTTTGCTGTATGATTCCTAAGCTGCCAGGCCTGAGGAAATGGGAAGCTAAAGACAGAGCCCATACTTTAGTCCAGCTTTTCCCAGCACTGTGAACATATTTTATAATTCTGAAAGAATCCCATTGTTTCCCTTAGCTATGTTTAAATGGATGGACTGTATCCAAGGGCATAACAGCGTAACAGTTTAGTGCTTGAAATCTCTCTCTCTCTCTCTCTCTCTCTCTCTCTCTCTCTCTCTCTCTCTCTCTCTCTCTCTCTCTCTCTCTCTCAAAATCAGGGAGGCATCCTCAGCACCACCCAGCCCAGGGACTGACCACACTGGGGTGACTGCTCAGAAGCTGGCCAGAGGCCAGGCATAGGAGGACAAGGGCTCATCTCATGCTGGGTCCTGGGAAAAGACAGGAAACAGATCACACAGAAATCCGAGTGAAGCCAAATAACGCCAAGCAGACCAAAACCTCCCGTGAACTGAAATGCAGGCTCCAAGAGCTGGATCAAAGGCTACCATGAAGAAAATCCTCTTTGGCTGTCAGAAGCATCCTCTTTAACCATGTAGAAAGGAGACTAAATAGACATTGCTAGGAATCTGTGGGGGGAAGACTAGGGTAATGAAATCTCAGGAAGTCACACAAACTCATCCCTGCACAACTCCTGGCACTATCGTTTGGAGTTTGCTGAAAGCCACTGAAGGCCAAGCTGTCTGACAGGGTGTTTGTTTCCACTGCAAACCTCTCAAGCGGAGAAGCAAAGCCCAGTGAAACTGAGGCCTGCCGCCATGGGGCAGCAACCTGGTGGTAACCGTCAACGGCATTGCCAGTCTAGCAACTGCCCTCCCAGGCAGCTCAATCAAGAAATCCCTCCTTCAGGTTGGTGGCCAGTGAGTGTGACTCACTTCCTCTTGGAAACTGCCCTGGAAGATGGCACAGTTCCTCTTTTCCTTCAGGGAGTGTTCTGTCCAAGCATCCACAGAGTATCGACCAGCCAGGCCACACCCATGGTCTCACAGCTGAGTCACAGGTCTCAGATCACTAGGCGAATCCTGGAACCCTTCGTGCTAACCCCACCCTGCAGAATCTAGCTTCCCTGGGGTGGGGTGGGAGGTTGACAGGAGGTAGGTTAGCGAATTTCAGTATTTGGCCTGAGGCTCTTTGCCGATCTGTTACTTTTCTGTTTGCCTTACCAATCTCGCAATAGTTCTCAGGAGACCTCCCAGGAAGGTCCGGAAAAGAGGTCAATCCTGTGGCCAAGCAGCATCATATCAAATCAATTTGGGCCTGAAGATTGCTCACCAAGCCTGCTCTCACTCCACCTCCTGCCGGGTCCCTTTCTTTAATTCAATAGCAAGAAACTTGCTAGAGAAAAATAGCCTCACTCCCTCTCACCCCAGAACTTCTTCATGAAGACAACAAACAGAAGGCCTTGCCTTCGCCCTGAGATCCTTCCCCACCAACCTGCAACTTGCACTGGGGCAGAGCACCTAGCGGAGCAGGGCCCTTTAGGAAGGGAATCCTCCAGCTGCCAAGCCGCTAGTCCTCCCTGGCCCAGATTGGTTCCGGCAGCCCTGCTGTGGAGAGGCTGGACTGAGGTCTGGCTAGCTCTAGTTAACTCTTAAGACTGTTGCAAAGTAAGAAAGGCGAGAGTGAAGAATAGTACGCCAAAGGGAGAGGTCAAAGGAACAGCGGCCCCAACGCCAGGGTGGGGTAGCTGCAGACAAGCGACGCCTCCGCCCCAGCGGGTCTGGGGGTGTCTGCAAGTAGGAGGGTGGCCCCACCCAGGCCCACGGGGCACAACACTTCCCAAAGCCGAGCTGGAGTTCCGATCGAGCCAGGTATGGGGTTCCCCTGGGCAGGTGAGGGGTGAGAGACTCACCTGGGCCCCGAGGCGCAGCAGTGGTTGGAAGAACTGGACACACAGCGGAGAGGAGCTCGCTGAGGGCCGGGAGTCTTTGTACGCGGGGCGGGTGCAAAGGGCGGAGGCGCCCCGGAGCGGGAGGAGCCTGGAGGGCAGGCAGCCGCTCTCCCCACCGGCTCCTCCCTTCCTGCCCCCCACCCCACCCCACCCCGCCCCAACACACACACACACACACACACACACACACACAGCGGCCGGTCACACACCCTTCCCACTCTACTCTGCTGACAGACGAACCTCGCCCGTCCCCAGGGACAGTCCTATTGTAAACGTCCCTGCAAGCAGGAATGCTCTTAGTCTCGAATATTTCAGGGCATCCCCACCCAGAGCCGTGCCCTTCCTCTCGGGTTTGGTTTTAGAAAGTGGGTGAGTGTAGAAATAAGAATCCGGCCGTCCTGCGGGCGGGGCACACTGGCCCAGACCCAGAGCCAAGCGGTTCTACCGGAACCTACAGGTTTAGGAATCATTTTCTGGATGACAAGGAGGAATGTGTGGAGTGCTGAACACCTAGTTTGCTCTTGGATCTGATCCTGGGGTCTCCAAGGTTAAGCGCAGAAGCTAGGCCCCTATGCTCCTGCCTTGCCTTGGTGGTGGTGTTTGCGCAGTCAGCTTCAGGGGCCTCTAGAATCTCTTGGAAAACGGTTCACCTTTCCTGATACAGCTTGTGGAGCTGTTGCCAATGTCCCTAAAAAGCAGTTTCCGGGCCTCCTTTTCGACTTTTCTTGACCCAAAAAGTTGTTTGAAGAAATTTCTGGAAGATATTTAGAGAAAACTGAAGTGTCTCCTAACTGACTTTCATCCCCCACCCCGTGCTTATTTTTATTGTGGTTTGGTTAGATGCAGACTCCTAGCAGCTGACTGGAGACACAGCCAGTCCCTAGCACCGGGGTTTCCCCTGTTTCCAGAGGAAGTCCTGGAGGAATGAGAGATTCCAAAGGAATGAACAGAATCAGGGAATCCTCCAGTGCCATCACGTGACAGTCTTGGCAGGAGTCAGGAAAACCCAACTTGGTTCAGCTCTCTTTTCTCCAGGGTCTCCTAAACCTCATCTCCACTCTTCAAGGGGGCGGTTCTTCCAAATCTTCTTACAGGCCTCCTTGGCCCCAGGTCATCTACACCAGGGGAGGAAATCCTGCCCCTTCCCTTTGGTCCCAGGGAAGATGCGATTGTATTTAGGATATTTCCACTGCCAGCTTTCTTCAGCAGGGCCACAAGCCTTAGGATGTTTAGTGTGTGCTAGGCCCTGGGGATTCAGAAAAGCAAGAATTGTCTTTTATCTCAAAGAACCCTAACCTTTCTGGGGAGGTAGTAAGTAAAATTCCTGTTCTAGTGGAAGTTTCACTCCACACCCTGCCATCCATATACCCAAAGAGTCTGGAATGTTCTAGTGGAAGTTCCACACCCAAGCCCCCACCCCCATCTCTCTCCAAATTGCCACATCTCAGAAAGCCTGCCAAATGACCATCCCTCCCCCAGAGATGCTCAAGATTTTTCCCATGGGATATTTAAATTGCCCCCCAGAAAACAGGCACGTGAATTTTTGGTCTCTCTTTCCTGTCTCCTCTCTGGGGGTTAGAAAATCATCTGGGAGCATTTTACCCATTAAACCTGGGCTTTTTCCAATTCTGTTTGATTTGGCCTGATTTGGATGCTGTGTCAGCGGAGAGGCTTATAGGGTGCAAAAAATTTTCAATTCCCAGTGATTGGTGAGCAGTACAAGAATGTTGGAGAGGAGCTTCTAAGACCCCTTGGGGGGGGGGGGACAACAATCTGCTTCATGGAGGAAGCAACATTTGATGAAAACTCAAATAATCCAGCTGTCACTGTAAGTCTTCAATCTGTAAAAATGTTACAACCTTTAAAAATGTGTATGGGCTCTGATTGTGTCTGAATGAATGTGTTTCGAAGTTATTATGTAACTGTGTAAGTGCACACACTCCCACGTGCACATGTGCCGGAGTGCTTATGTGCTCTCAGAGGACAGTTTTTAGGAGTCTGTTCTTCCCTGGTTCTGTGGGATTCGGGGATTGAACTCAGGTCATCAGGCTTCAACAGCAATACCTGTACTCACTGAGCCCTCCTGCTGACGTCTTCCTTCCGTGGAGGGCTTGGAAAACATAACAACTAAAACAATAAGCGAATTTATTTATAAATGCACAAGCCATGCACTTCTTTCTAGTCTTATGTATATATTTACATAATTATGATTATACCGTTAGGAATTTTTCCTAACGCGAGCTCTCTGCCGATGCAAATTCCCAATCAAGCCAAATCAAAACAAGCAAAATTAAGAAATATCCAGGTTTAATGGATTCCTGCACTCTCAGGTGGCCCTGAGGGAGAACCCGGAGGCCATGAATGCGACCACCAGGAGGAAGGAAAAGGGACCACGTGATCCTCTTTTGGGAGTTCACTTAAATACTCTGTGCGAGTGGTCCTGACCCCTTAGGGATTTGGAGTCCAGACCAACACAGCTCTCAGGCCTGGGGGCTAGGATAGATGCTAGGGGCTGGGGTCTACGCTCCCAACTTAACAATACTGACTTTGAAAATTAGTACTATTCTCTTTTTGCTCCACAACATTCCTCCCTCCTCTCCCTGCTCCCTCTCTGTTGTGGAGGTTTGGGGGATTCACCCAGGTCTCCCCACATGCTAGCTAAGCCCCTACTGCTGAGTTACCTCTCTGGCCCACTTTCACTTTTCGGCATCACTGTCTATCAGGAGCACCACGTTCGCCCACTCACTCCCCCTTTTCATTCAGTTCCTGTTCTCTTATATTCGCTAGAGGACTCTGGGATTCCGAAGCCCTTGTGTGTGGTCCCATGAAGAAGCTGAGTCTTTGAAACACTGTGCTGAACAAAGCCAGCAGGATGAAGACGAGAGCCAGGGCGTTCTCACTGCTCCCAGAGGTGCTTCTTAGCTGCTCTGTGTACTGACAGGTCCATGAAACTTCCAGAGTTTATGAATCTTTAGGAAGCTGGGTGTGGTGATGCATGTTGATAATCCCAACACTTGGGAGGCAAGAAGATTGTGCATTTGAGGCCTGCCTGGGCTACACAGTGAGGCGGTCGGAAAAACAAACCAAAAACCAAAACACTCCTCTCCAGAAAAGTGATCCCGGCCAAGTTATCTCTGCAGGAGATGCTTATGCCTTGTCAACGGCATGGATCAAGGGAGACCAGATCTCTGCTTCCCTCAGAGCAGAGACCATTTCCCGATCCAGAGCTGCTAATAAAAGGATGGAACTGGAGCAAGCAATGAGCCAGAGATGTGCAGAGAGCAGCCAACGGAGCGGCACTGGAAGAACAGAGGCTGGAGAAGGTGTGGTTCCTGGAATGGCGAGGAAAGGAGCTACAAGTTGCCCAGCAGGCTTGTGGTACCTTCTAGGGTGCAGAATGCTAGCAGCAGGAGAGTCGCTTGAACAGTAAGGCGATGCTAGAAATCCTTCCTCCTTCCCCATGAAGCATAGCAGTAAAACTCCATCACCGGTGGCTCTTGGTCACTTTGAATTTGTGGCTGGAGCACAGAGGTGTGGGCTAGTCACTAGAAATGTCTGCTTCTCTTCTAGAACTGTTTCCAGGAAGTGGCTGCTTAGCCTGGGATTATGTTTCTAGCACCTCTTGATCCAGCTGGGACTATGTGACTCGTCATCCATAGAATGAGAATGCAAGTGATAGGCATCTCTTCCAGACAGGCAGCGAAGGTGACTTCCCGGTGGTTTTTGTTTATATCTGCTAGGACTCCAAGGCTCTAGAGATGGAAGAGCCACAGCTGGGAAGAGCCTAGGTCCTTGGATAACGATATGGCAGAAAAATATTTGTTGACCAGGAGTCCATCACTAGGTCAGTTATGTGGGAAAGAAAGACCTAAGAATCTTGGGGTTTAGTTGCTACAACCTAACCTGAGTGAACAGAGGGACATTCTTTTTGAACGCTAATATTTTGGGCAGCACAAGGTCATTGACCAACCTGTCCTAGGCACTGATGGGATGAAGTGTTCATAGGTCCCGGAAATTAGACTGTTTCTTTATGTGTGGTAGGTTGTACCATGCACCATGCAGAAGACTGTACAGCCTACCTTAACATTCTGTCTCCCCAGAGACCAGTCCACATAAACCATAGCTGAAGAAACTATATCAGCCAGTTTCAGTGCCTTTGGAGGAGTCATAACAGTCCTGCAGGGCACATCAGTTATGCCAGTCTGGTCAAGACATTTTTTTCCTGACAATACAAAAAGGAAAAGAAAAGAAACCGATCTAAATAAATAAATAATACTGTACTAGTGTACCCCAAAATTGTGAGAGTTGAATATTTAAACTGTTTATTATACTATTATAAGTAATAAATCACATAATGTATTAAAGGATCAATTTTTGAACAAATATCTTTGCCCATATCCTTGCTTTATAGGGATTCCTACAAGGAAATGCCTCATAAACTCACATAAGTTTGCTTACGTGGCTCTTACAGGTCTAGCTGCAAACAGGCATGCTTTTGTGGGGGAAGATAGGAGGAAAACCAGGTGCCGGCATGGACGCGGTAGTGTACCGACTCCAGGAACTGCCCCAGTGGCAAAGTTCTTCAAGCTCAGAGTCTTGTCTTTGTCAGCACCTGCTTAGGAAGTGGGAGCTTGTTTCTAAGGCAATGAGAAGCAACCGAAGACAGTAAACAGGAAGTGAGCAACACTCCTACTTAGCCCCATGCTCTAGGCAGCTCCACAGTCAGCCAGAGTTTCCTTGTGGGTAAAATGGAGATAGATTCACCTTCCAGTACACTGGGAAGGACCGAGCCATTTAATGAACAGGAAGTTATCCAGCTCAGTCTCAACAGGTCCCACCTTTTCCACGCGATCTCCTACTTTGCAAGAGAAGTAGCCTTAGAAAAACAGGCTGGGCTGTTGGCCACTACCAAAGGTATGTGAAGGGCTCAGCCAAGGCCTCATAACTTATTTCTATCTTAAAGTGGCAGAATTCAAGACTAGTGTGTTGGGTCTAGCTGGGTCGCACAAAGATGGGGACAGATCACCAAAGTCTAATAAGAAGCAAACTTTATTCCAGAAACCAGAATCCAGGGGAAAAAGTTAAAAAATAAAATAAAAAATCTCCAGGGGGAACAAAAAGTTTATCAGCTAGCTGAGACCACAGCCAGAGATGGGTTTTGTAAGGCTGTGGCGAAGGCCCGTTTCTGAACTCACTCACCTTTTTATAGTAGGGGCAACAGGCATCCAGACTGGACAAAGGATTTTACAGTCTCAAGGTAAAACTCGGATACAGATTGCCTTACTTTACAATCTCCATTAACAGAGTTTTTCAGTGTTTGTATTTAACCTGTTGTCTTCCTTGGTCCTTCCAGGTAGCATTTACTGAAGCCCTGTGTGATCCCCTTTGATGCTGCCAGTTTCACATAGCAGGGATAATGCGTAACCTAGATGTCATATATCTATTTCCTAAAAGGTAACTCAGCTCATATCCGTAGGCTAGCTCTCAGTTTGCAGAAAGATGCTTTGGCCTTGTAAATAGAGCTATGGGTTATAAAGTAGAATAACCCACTGTTAATAGTTAATCCTCAGGCTGCTGAGAAAGCTGCTGACAGTCTGTGCTCATTCTCCTAGGATTACAACTTTATATTTTTTTATTTTTACATTCCTGTTTCTGGAATCTACATTTTTATTTTTTTATTCTTGGGCCCTTCTAGTGTTATTGTCTTTTTTTTCTCTACAGCGGTGACACTAATTCCAGCACTCAGGAGGCAGAAGCAGGTGGATCTCTGTGAGTTCAAGGCCATTCTGGTCTACAGAACTAGTTCCAGGACAGCCAGGACTGCTACACAGAGAAATCCTGTCTCAAAAAGGGGGGGGGGATTTACTTTTAATGCATATATATGTATGCCATTGTGAGTGCATGTCATATGTGAGCAGGTCCCTGCACAAACCAGAAGAGGATGTTGGATCCCCTAGAGCTGGATTACAGGCAATTGTGAGCCGCCAGATGTGAGTGCTGAGAACTGAACTCGTGTCCTCTGAAAGAGCAATAATTTCTATTAACCGCCGAACTCCAGAAGTCCTCTTGGCTTGGTACTGGAAATCACCACTTCCCACAGAAGATGAGAGCCTGTGGATTGCTTCCAGACCAATATGGTTTGATAGACCACGCCCCCTGTAAGGTCACTGTGAACACCCCCAAAAAGTTACTTTGCCCAACTGCTGACTGAGATGAACCTAGCACACAGGATACACCATGAAAGACCTGATTAACAACACCCCCAAACAGCAGGAAGCAGTATGAACAGAACTACGCCCATATACAAATTTAAGGTCAATTTTGTTATATGTATATATATTTCTGCTCTTGATTAAGGTACTGTGATTGTGTAGCTTATTTAAAAATATAATGTATAATTTAGAAATATAATCATCAAGCTTGTAGTCATGTTAGTTAGCTTTTCTAGATATATAGAGATATATTTCATTAGATAGGTATTCTTAAAATCTTTCAGAAACCTTCAGAATATGACATTTAAAATGTTTTAAGAACTTAGGACTTTTCATGACAATGAGACACATCTGCTGCTGGCAGTACCAGCTACTCCAAGAGGAAGATGGGCTTCAAAGAGGCTCCTTATGGAGTTTGCTAGCCATTTGGACAAGAAACTGCTCTTGCCTGGACTGTTTAACTGGACATGCAGGACCCACAGAAAAATGACTGCTGAACTTGTCTAAAGGTGAGATGATCCTTCAGGGTTCCCACCTCATGAAAGAGTCTGTGAGAAAGTGACTGAACTGACTTTGAAATTTCCTGCTTCATGGAAAAAAGTCTGCTGGATACTATGGGCCTGTAGGCTGAAGATGGATGTCCCAACGGTACAGAAGAATTTTGGGTGACTGTCCAGGTAGCGAGATGTCTCTGTCAATTCTAGAGTTTTGGAAGTTGCTTATAATGTACTTCCTATTTACTTAGGTAATATTATATCCTTCTGGAGCCTTGATGTAGTTGAAGAATAGATAGTAATAATATAGTTTTCCTTAGTCATGATACATAATATAGTAGATATAAATACTATAACTGTAATTCTTGTTTGATACATGTTTTGTTATATGTAATTTTACTATGTTAAAGCCTTTTTGTTTAAACAGAAAAGGGGAAATGGTGTGGGAGGTCCTTCTGTCTATGTGTTGCTTCTATTGGTTAATGAATAAAGAACTGCTTTGAGCCTATGGCAGGGAAGAACAGAATTAGGCGGGTAAAGCTAGGCTGTATGCTGGGAGAAAGAAGGGCAGAGTCAGAGCGAGAGGCCATGGAGCCACCACCACTAGAGATAGACATGCTGAAACTTTGCTGGTGATACCCAGATTAATAGAAATGGGTTAAATTAATATTTAAGCATTAGTCAATAAGAAGATAGAGCTAATGGGCCAAGCAGTGATTTAATTAATACAGTATCTGTGTGATTATTTCGGTTCTGGGTGGCTGGGACAAACAAGCAGCTCCTCCTTGCAATACTTCCTTTTGCAGGAAAGATGCAGGTGTGAATGATTATAATCTATCAAATATTTATGGCGTAACTTACTAATTCCCACAGTGATTTGGCTGCTGGAAATAGGCCAGTGACCAAGCCAGAAAATCTCCGACCTGATGAGCTGTGCTAGATAGTTTTATGCCAACTTAACACAAGCTAGTGACTTCTGAGAGGAGGGAACCTCTTCTAAGAAAATGCTCTCACCCTACCCCTTGTGAATGGAGACAGAGGAAGAGTGGATGGGGGAGGTAGAAGGGATGTTGGGGAGGGAACAAGAGGAGAGGAGGGAGGGGAAACTGGTTGGTATGTAAAATAAAAAAAAATGCCTCCATAAGATTGGGCTGTAGGCCAATCTGTAGGGCATTTTCTTAATTAGTGACTGTTGGGAAATGGCCATTGTGGGTGGTGCCATCCTGGGCTGGTGGTCCTTGGTATAATAAGAAGGCAGGCTGAGCAAATCAAGAAGAGCAAACCAGTAAGCAACACTCTTTTGTGGCCTCTGCATCAGCTCCTGCCTTGAGGTTCCTGCCCTGATTTTCTTCCGTAATGAGCAGTGGTATGGGAGCACAAGCCAAATAAACTCTTCCCTCGCTGTTCTGCTGGGTCATGGTGTGTTATCACAGCAATACTAACCCCAACTAACGTCAGCCTTTCCTGGTGGAAGGGACAAATGAATGGAAATTAAGACAAAAACTTGTTTGTTAGTTGCAATGCATAATGGAAACAAACAAGGTTTATGAGAAGAATGGACAAGACCTGTTTTAGGTAGAAGGTCAGAGAAGGCTGCCCTTAGTTGGGGACACTGAAAACCAGATTTAGAGGAGGAAGAGGCACCAGGATTGCTGGCAGAGGTGGGAGGTCTCCAGAGGGAGGGTGAATGCTAGTCTGACAGCAGAACTGGAAAAGCCCTACTGGGTCTGAAGCCCCCTGACTAAGGGGGCGGTGATGACGGAAGAGCCCAGAAGGGCGGCATTTACAAGGACCTGTGCAAATATTTTGCTGGCACTAGAAATAAACAAACAAAACCAACCAGCTACCAATGAGGGCAGGCTCTACAGATTAAGATAAACTTGGTAGTGAGTGAACCCTATTTTCTCTGCCCTTCATTACCCAGCTTCCCAAGGCCCAGCTTTCTCTTCTGGAAAGAGATTTGATAGCAGACATCCACCTCACAGGGAGTTTAGGATTATAAAGAACAACACTCAGGTGGATACTTAGCAGAGTGTCTGTCACCTAGTAAGTACTCCACTCAGTAAGATACGGCTTTTCCTAATAGGTGGAGCATGGGAGACTGCCAGGCAGACCTCTACCGGGCCCATTTCCGTGGTACGCTTATCTTGTGCCATGGGAAAGTCTCTGCTGTACCTTTTTCTTCTCCTGTTAGTCTTGGGGATACTATCTTAAGATGTGTTTCTTTTGTGTCTGCTGCCTTTGTTTAACTCTGTGAAGTTGTGACTCTTTGCCTGTCCAAAACACCTGATAGTCTAATAAAGCACTGAATGGCCAATAGCAAGACAGGAGCAAGGGTAAGCGGGACTAGCAGGCAGAGAGGATAAATAGAAGGAGAACTGAGGAAGAAGGGGAGCAAGAGAACAAGGAAAGGAGGACCTTGGGGGCCAGCTACACAGTAAGCCACAGAGAAAGAAGTAAAGAAAGGTATACAGAAATAGAGAAAGATAAAAGCCCAGAGGCAAAAGGTAGTTAGAATAATTTAAGTTAAGCAAAACTGGCAAGAAAAAAATCCAAGCCAAGGCTGGGCATTCAAAACTAACAATAAGCCTCTGTGTGTGATTTATTTGGGAGCTGGGTGGTGGGCCCCTCAAAAAGAGTATACAGTAAAACAACCAACAACATGTGACTTGGATTTCAGATTCCTAACTTGAAGGAATTTAGTTATGATGAGGATTATAATGAGGTTTTAATGAAGATTATATTAGGTGATTCATGTGCAGCCATCCTAAAGGAAGAGTCATTCATACCTTATAAGTATTTTGAAATAATCTTTTAAATAAATCTTTTGGTCTTTTGGCTGTTTAAAAATATTTTTTCTGAATATTTCCAGTTTCTTTAAAAACTTTTTGTTTTTATTTTGTTGTTGTTGTTGTTGTTTTTCAAGACTAGCTTTAGAGCCTGTCCTGGAAATTAGCTCTTGTAGACCAGGCTGTCCTCGAACTCACAGAGATCTGCATGCCTCTGCTTCCAGAGTGCTGGGATTAAAGACATGTGCCACCACTGCCCAGCTGTTTATTGTGTGTCCACATGCGTGCAATGCATGCGTGTGTGTGTGTGTGTGTGTGTGTGTGTGTGTGAGAGAGAGAGAGAGAGAGAGAGAGAGAGAGAGAGAGAGAGAGAGAGAGAGAGAGAGAGAGAGAGAGAGTGAGTTGCGGCTGACTGCTTGAGCAGCTCTGCACCACATGCATGCAGTACCCGCAAAGGCCAGAAGAGGGCTTTGGGTCCATAGAATAGGAGTCACAGATGGGTGTGAGCTACCCTGTGACTGCTGGGGATCAAACTCAGACCCTCGGGAAGAATAACCAGTGCTCTTAATAACTGAGATATTTCTCCAGTCCCCTTTTCCATTTTGCTACAAGGAAAAAAGAGGAGGAGGAGGAGCAGGAGGAGGAGGAGGAGGATCACTTCTAACATTTGAGTTTGCCTTTGTCGTCCGCTGGAATAGTAGCTGATGAAGGGAATTTTTTACCTTCGTCTAGTCCTCAGCAAATCTGATTTCCTGCTTCTTACCACAGCTTTCTTCCACGGAGGAGAAAACACACCCTTGAGTTGAGTAATCAGGCTGGAATGGAATGCCAGCTTGTCCAAATCCCTTGCTTGGCACTGAGGGAAGAACTGCTAGACGCAGCGTGCCCCTCACGGCCGCTAACTGCCGGTCTAGAAGCTTTCCCTTCATTAAAACGAACAGCGACATTGGCAGAAACCCTGGGGACCGTACCAGAGGGAAACAGTTACTTGAACTAAGGCTACTCATGGTTAGTTAGTAAAATCGGAATGTGCCTGGCTATGTTCAGACACACAGAAATCTGACTCCTTGGAGCTCTAGTGGTCCAAACCCCTGTAAAAACGTTGTCGGCCTCCTCAAAGTAGGAGCCTCTTATTGGCTGGAAACCGAGTGTTGTTCTGGGAATGGGTGTGTCCTTGACTTCTAGTTAATGCTGTGGGACCCTCTGGTGGCCACAGAGAGAATAGCTTTTCAGAGGGGTTTGCGTGACTCGAGCAGAGACAATGTTTGAATTCCTAAAATCCATACTGAGCTGGGCAGATGACCTGCTTGGCTGAACACGGGCTGGTGTAGTCTACCCTCCTGCCTTGTGTGCTCTTTTCTTTGGTAAAACTTCTCAGAGCAGCGGGAAAAGGAATGCTGTCTGTATGTGCCGGGTGCTTTTGAATATTGGTTGGTAATCCATGGGGCATTGCTGAGGGGCATCTTGGTCACGCCATGCAAGAACCAAAGAGCAGTCTGTCTCTCCTGCTAAAATGTCGCAGAATGATTTTAGGGTTTGTTTGTTTGTATTGTTTTGTTTTTTTGGTTTTGTTTGTTTCAAAACACCCACTTATTTTATGGTTCATCATGCTCTGTTTTGTACGGTTACCTCAAGAGGTACTCTAGGAGCCGGGGCTGTAGCTCAGCAGTAGCAGCGGCCTTCGGACCCTGGATTCAAACCCAGCATAACAAACACACCATTTTAGGTGGATTAGTGTTGTAATTATAGTAATATCCCATTGTATATTATGCATCTTTATTTTTAAATATTTTAAATATTTATTAAGGCTTTGAGAATTTTATACATGGATATAGTGTGTTTTGATCATAATACCTCACTCTCCTTAACTTCTCCCAGATCCATCCCTACCTCCTCTGGACTTCATGTCCTCATTTTTATAATTTCCATTAGAAATAATAGCCCACTGAATTAGATTTGCTTTTATATTGAAGAAAGTATTTTCATACATTGTATTCTGATCGCACTTCCCCTCCCCCACCTTCTCCAGATCTTCCCACCTTCCTGCTCTCGCAACTCCATGCCCTTTCTCTTTCTCTAAAAAGCAAACACAACCCCCCCAACAAAAATACAAAAACAGAAACCAAACTATATAAACAAAAGACCAATAAAATGCTCAAACAAAAAGTCTGCAAAAATACCACTGAGTTTGGTTTTTGCTGGTCAGTTGTTCTGGGCATGGGGCCTATCCTAGAAATTTGGTTAACATACCCAGTGAGACTCCATTGGCGAAAACAACATTTTCCTTTGCAGGTGGTCTCATTCACTGACAGTTCTTGGCTGGGGGTGGGTGCCTATGCCCACGTCCCCACTTCTCAGTGTTTGGACTTCTGACTTCAACCCGTATAGGATCTGGGCTTGTTGCCACAATTCTCTGTGAGTTCATACATACGTCAATCTTACTGTGCCTGGAGAGCACTGTTTCCTTGGGATCATCCCCTCTGGTGTTTACAGTCTTTCCTCCTCTCCTCTTCTCCTCTCCCTCCTCCATTCCCTCCTTTTCCTTTCCCCCTGTAAAACTTGCTGAATCCTGAGGGAAGGGGATTGGTGAAGACATCTTATTTAGTACCGAGAGCTCCAAAGTCTCTCAGTGTCTGCACATTGCTCAGTTCTGGGTCTCTATGCTAATTCCTATCTACGGCAGGGAGAAGCTTCTCTGGTGACGGCCGAGTGAGACGCTGCTCTGAGAACATCAGAATGTCACCAGGAGTCATCTCATTGTTATGTTCCTTTAGCAGAGCAATAATACTTGGTTTTCCTCAAGATCCTTGGCCTATCTAGTCTCACACTCTCGGCCACCCAAGCGGTGTCAGGCATGGGTTCCATCTCATAGAGTGGGCCTTAAGTCCAATCATAGTGGTGTAGACTGGGACTTTCCCAACTGTCACCTCCAACAGAACCACTTCCCTGGGGAAAACCCTGGCTCCTGGCACACACTTCATGGCTGGGATGGGGCAGGATGACCGGCTCAGCCATCTGTCCACAGGCATGGCTGGGATGGGGCAGGATGACCGGCTCAGCCATCTGTCCACAGGCATGGCTGGGATGGGGCAGGATGACTGGCTCAGCCATCTGTCCACAGGCATGGCTGGGATGGGGCAGGATGACCAGCTTGGCCATCTGTGTATGTGCATGGCTGGGAGTTGGGTGCTGACACTGAGCTGGAAGCACCAGGGAAGGAGATGAATGGGGGTGCAGTTTCACTAGGTAAAAATGTACAGTATAGAAATATCAAGAGCAAAAAGGGTCTTCAGAGATAATAATTGTTTTTTGGTAAATACACTTGGTAGAAGTATATTGTATAACTATCTCCTGGATCTTGGCTTCAACAAGTGTGGTCCATGACAGGCAGCAGAATGCTCACCACTGCCTCACAGCTGACAGAAATGCAGTACCTCAGGCCTCACCTAGACCCAGAGATCTGGTTTACTGCAGAAGGACCAAAGCAACGTGGTGGTGAGCTTTGAAGCATTCCACAGAGATTTGGGTCTACTGCTTAAGGACCAAGGCAGCAGGTCAGAGAGCTCTGATGTGCTCCACAGACCATGCTGAAAGAATTTAGGGCAGAGGCACTGATATCTGATCAGGGTGGGAGGAGGGCTCTTAAAGAAAACAAACCAAACATAACGAACAGCAACAATGAACCCCAAGGAAACACAGGAGAACATGTGGGGTTGGGGCAAAGAGAGAAGAGGGCAAGGAAGAGCTCGTGGGTCACCGTCAAGCTTTAGAGTCAGATTGACTTGACCTTCCATCTTACTTTGCTCTGAGACTTGGGGAAAGTCCTAATTCCTGGTTTTATCTTTCTCATCCATATGCTGTGTTCTTCTTCCAGGAGAAAGGGTGAGAAGGGGAAGCCAGCGTTGACAACCCTGCAACTTCAGCTGCCGAGGCTGTGTTAATTTAACCTTTCCCAGGGTTCTGACTGGGGTTCTTCCTCTGCTAAAAATTAATCAGCTCATGGACTTGCAACATTCCTGAGACCTTGTCCTTTCGGTTTGTTTTTCTGCATTCTTGCTAGAAACCATGGTGACTTCTAGGTGAGGTGTCATGACGGTGCTGACGCTAAGCTGCTGCAGGGAAAGGCAGTGACTCTGGACCAGGGACATTTCTCATCTTTGGCTTTGTTCCCAAATGAGGAGGCGGTACAGGCCAGCTGAGGTTCCTTTCTCCCCAAGCTGGCTGTGTTCCCAGGCTGCTGAGGTCATTCAGAAGGCCCTTCCCAACCAGTGCAGACTTGCCTCTCCCTCCTAACATTCCTGCTTGACTAAGGCCATCCAGGAACCCCTTAGTGGTGATAGGGAGAGGCTTATGAGATTAAGAAGAGTCAGAATCAAAGAATGTGTGATCACAGTTACTCCTCAGGTGTGGTCCTCTTCCCTTCGCTTCTCTTACCCCTACTGGGCAGGACAATAAGGTCCTTAAGAGGTCACTCAGCTCTTCCCAAGGCTCAGTGGGAAGGAAAAAGTCCTCTTCTTATCATTGGGGCTGGGCCATAAATTGGTGGTGGAACACTCAGTTCAGGAGACTTTATATATTTGTATAATGATTTAACTTACAGCATCTTTATATGTTTCTTTTTTTCTTAACGTATTCTTGTTCTTATTTTCTATGCATTTGAATTTTTGCTTTACTTATTTGAAGTTTTAATCATATACATGCTAAAAATCCTTTCAGATTGCTATCTCTTGGTATGGTGGCAGGTAGGCAAGATAGTATTGAAACTCATAGAGTTCACTGCTACATGAGTGTTGTCTTTTCTCCCCCAAGCACCTGCCTAGAAGAATGGGGTTTTCTATTCTAAATAGAAGTCTCACCGTGATTGCCCGAGTCTTAAGCATAACTATAGATCTTTGCTTGAACTTGGCATGATGATTTCTTGGATGTGACATCAAAAGAAAAACAAAAATATTAAATGCATTAGACTCCTTCAATATGAAACACTTTTGTTCATCAAAGAACACTGTCTAGGCATGATGGCACAGTTCTCATCTCAGCACTTGGGAGGCTGAGGCAGGAGGATGACAAGTCCAAAGCCAACCTAATCTACACTGAGACACACTGCCTCAACATAAAACCAAGACAGCAACACATTTCCTTGTTGGGGAAGAGTGAAGCACTAGGAGCCTGAGCTCAGGGCAGGATGCCATAGATCCTTTTAAGAAAATTGCAGACAACCCAGATATGGAGGGGGGGGGGTTGTCAGTTTCATCTAGGTCAAGTTGAAGAGAAAAGAGGTGCAGAAGATCCTGCCAACCACTGAGCAGGCAAAGAGGAATGAAATGTCCTGAAATCCTAGACTAGAGTGGTGTAGGAGGATCTTCTTTCTGTGTGTTGCTTTCATTAGTCAAATAAACCGCCTAGGCCTTTTGATAGGGCAGAACTTAGATAGGTGGGGAAGACAGGACTGGATGCTGGGAGGAAGAAGGCAGTGTGGCAGATGCCATGGCTCACCTCTCCGAGATGGACGCTGGTTAGACTCATGCTGGTAAGCCACAGTCAAGTTGCTATACACATTATTAGAAAATGCCTTAGATCAATATGTGAGAGTTAGCCAATAAGGGGCTCGAGATATTGGGCCAGGCAGCAATTTAATAAGTACAATTTCCATGTGGTTATTTCGGGGGAGCTAAGCTAGCCGGGTGGCCGGGAGCTGGGCCGGACACAGCCCGCCACTCCACCTTACTACAGAGTGGTACCCAATGTGGTGACTATCTCCACGTAAAACCTAATAGGGCTTAAAAACGAATTCTAGACACAAATATAGAGTTTAACACAGCTTTTTGCTGTTTGCTAGGGCATGCTGTAGAGAGATTTCCTGATTCAGCAATAGCAGCAGAAAAAAAAAGCTGCACCCATTTTTAAACGAGGCTTTCTGTACCCTGCCACCTGTGCAATTCCGGCTATGGTGCATTTGTGGGCCTGGGTGTTTGTGTGTCTGCTCAGGGTTGGGAGGGAAGTAGCTGAGACCATGCCTGTGGCTCAGCTCTTCCTGCCTGGGCAGATGGCGAACCCAGGCTTGGGCAGGCTGGAGAGCATGGCCGATTCCCGCCGCCATACACAGAGATATTTCCAGGCTGTGCTGTGCTCTGCCTGGCAGATTTGGATGTAACTCAGATAAAAAGCTCATTCTCAGAGCTAAAGTGCTGAGTACAACTCCTACCTGGAGGTGAAGAAAAAAAAGCCGCGCAGTTTTAAAACGCTGGCTTTCTGGACTATGCTCCTAGTGCGACCTCCGTCTCTTGCAGGAGACAGAGAATTTGGATGGGGTTTGTGAGTATAAAGTGCTAAGGCTTGCTTGATGGCAATGGAGACTGCTGTGTGCCTGGAACTGCGCGCAGCTCAGAGGCACAAGTGACTCCTAGGCACAAGCAGCTCCACCATGCTATCTGTGCCGTGCACATGGCTCAGAGGCACGAGCAAGCGAGCGGGCAGAGAGGCTCCGCCATGCTGAATTGTGCTGATCTCAGGCAGAAACCATCGTAATTATCATAATAACAGCGCAGTTAAGGTTTAGACTGGGTAGGAAACAGGTGGTACCGTATTACCTCTATATGGCGCAACTTAAGTTTTTAAGAAGTGCTTAGCATTTTAAGACGTGCTCCTGGATAGTAAAGAATTACAGATTCACAATAGGTCAGATTCAGACATAAAAGACCTCTAAATGGGTCATAGTGTTACATAGACATACGTAGGCTTGGGAGAGAGAAGAAAAGAGTATTAAAAAGTCATAAAGTAAAGTTAATGCTTTAAAAAAAGGGTAAAGTCTTTAAAGAGACAGAATAAAGTAAAGTGATAGAATAAAAATAAGCCACGTAAAAATGGAAAATTCACAGAGTCTAGATTCTTTGTATTATTGTGTTTTCTTTGAATTTTTTGACTGTAAAGGAGCTAAGTACAGAGAGACATTTCATTATATGGGCTGCCAAGCTAAACCAGAATGGATATCATAAGGGTATTATGACTTCAGAATTTGGGTCTAAGGATATGATGCTTTGGAAAAGAGGTTCTTCTTTTGTTTTCACAGAAGATGAGACCCTGTGGATTGCTTCTATCCAAATATAGTATGATAGACCATGCCTTCCTGAAAGATCACCATGAATACCCTCAAAAAATTACTTCACTCAACTTCCAACTGAGATGAACCTGACACACAGGTTATACCATGAAAGACCGGAATAACAGCACCCCTATACAGCACGAAGCAATTTGGAGAGAAAAAAACTACGTCCATATTCCCAAATATTGTTTATTAATGTTCTTTTACATTTAAAGGGGGATAGGATATAGATATGAATAATGTACATTGGTATAAATTTTGTTATATGTATTTCTGATCTTGATTAAGGTATTGTGATTGTATAGTTCATTTTAAAATGTAATGTTTTATTAGGAAATATAGGTTGTTAATGGATAATCATCGATAATAGTCAAGCCTGTAGTAATATTAATTAGATTTTCTAGATATATATAAAGATATATTTCAGTTAGATAGGCATTCTTCATATCTTTCAAAGACTACAGAAAATGGCATTTAAAATGTTTTAATAACTTAGGGCTTTTCATGACAATGAGACACGTCTGCTCCTGGCAGCACCAATTTACTTCAAGAGGAAGATGGGCATCGAAGATGTTCCTTATGGAGTTGGTTAGCCATTTGGGCAAGAAACTGCTCTTGCCTGGACTGCTTAACTGGACACAAAGAACCTGCAAAGAGAGGACTGCTGAACTTGCCTAAAGGTGAAATGATCCTTCAGGGTTCCTGATTCATGAAAGAGTCTGTGAGACATTCTGCAGGATACAGAAGAAAGTGACTGAACTGTCTTTGAAATTTCCTGCTTCATGGAAATGTCTGCTGGATACTATGGGCCTGAAAGCTGAAGATAGATGCCTCAATGGTACAAAGGAACTTTGGGTGACTGTCCAGGCAGCGAGATGTCTCTGTCATTTCCAGAGTTTGGAAGTTGCTTATTTCTTGTTTACTTCGGTAATATTATATCCTTCTGGAGTCTTTGAGGGAGTTGAAGAATAGATAGTTATTATTATATAGTTTCCTTAGTTATGGTAAAAAATAAAATAGATATAAATATTGTAACTATAATTCTTGCTTGATAACTGTTTTGTTATATGTAGTTTTACTATGTTAAAGTTAAAGCCTTTATTTTTTGTTTAAACAGAAAAAGGGGAAAAGGTGTAGGAGGATCTTCTTTCTATGTGTTGCTTTTATTGGTCAAATAAAGAAACTGCCTAGGCCTTTGATAGGGCAGAACTTAAATATGTGGGGAAGACAGGACCGGATGCTGGGAAGAAGGCAGTGTGGCAGACGCCATGGCTCTACTCTACAGACGGACACTGGTTAGACTCATGCTGGTAAGCCATAGTCAAGTGACAATACAGATTATTAGAAAATGGGTTAGATCAATATGTGAGAATTAGCCAATAAGGGGCTGGAGATAATGGGCCAGGCAGCAATTTAATAAGTACAGTTTCCATGTGGTTATTTCTGGGGGGCTATTCTAGTCAGGCAGCCAGGAGCTGGGCAAGACACAGCCTGCCATTCCACCTTACTACACTAGAGACTCCTCACCCCATCATCTCCAATGGACTTGAGCCTCAAGCTTCACTGTGAACACAGCAGAAGCCTGGAAGAAAGTCAATCAAGCTGAGAGTACCAGGGGTTGTAGAGGCCTGGCTCAAGAAGTTTCATGGAAAACAAAGACTATATGAACTAGGCTTGAGGCTTAGTTCAGATAGCATTTTGGCGAAGAATCTGGCTGCCTTCTGCCTATATCCCAAGAACTAGCCTGGGGCTATATTTTAAAATAATAAATGTGTTTCTTTGGCTGAGGAAATTTCAAGATGGCACAACATTGAGTCTGTGATATGGTTATTACTGATAGCTTGTATAGGTCTACAATGAAAGAGAGCAAATAGGATGGAAAGAAATTTAAAAAACACCACACACATAGTTTGGAGAGAAAGAGAACACTAAGAAGCTTATTATAGCCAAGGCATGTGAGGAAAGATGGGATGTAATTAAGGGGATTGGCACCATTAAGGAGGTGTCAGTAGTTCTTTCTTGGAACAATGGGAAGAGTGCTCTCAGGGTAGGACTCTACCCAGCTGATCTTTCAGCTTGTGAAAGGAGAAATTCAAAAGAGTTGCTTTCTCCTAGAAACCAATTGCTTCAGCATATGAAAGGTGCTGCTAATTGTTATCAAAGGGGGTGATGGCCCATCTCAAACTGGCAGCCATACTGTATCATCCTTGTGATACTAACTTTGGAGACATGGAAGATGCAAAAATGAAGGGGTCATGGCTCCTTCCTCCATGGTTTCAGAGAACCACTGAGGTCAAGAAATGTGTGGCAGGATTAGAGTCCATGTGAAACCATGAAAAGCCAATTCATGAAGCTGTAAAAGTGAAGCTTTGTTTGGAGTGGAAATCCCCAAGATGCTAGAGATGTCATAGCTGTGAAATAGTCATCAGAGAGACCTGTGTACAGAGAGTAACCTAGAGGGTCCAGCAGTCTACACCTTCTGAAAGTAAAGGCTCAGACATTAGACACAGAGCTACAAGAATTCCTCTTCTTCTTCTTCTTCTTCTTCTTCTTCTTCTTCTTCTTCTTCTTCTTCTTCTTCTTCTTCTTCTTCTTCTTCTTCTTCTCCTCCTCCTCCTCCTTCCTCTTCTCCTCCTCCTCCTTCCTCTTCTCCTCCTCCTCCTTCTCCTCCTTCTCGTCCTCCTCCTCCAGATTCTTCCTGCGTTCTTCTGCTGCTACTGTGATAAAATATCATAACCAACTTAAGAAAAAGTTTAATTTTGGATTAGAGTTCCAGAGTATAAGAGTCTATAGTGGAGACAGTGTGGCAGCAGTAGCTGAAGCAAAGGCTCCCTGATCATATTGTATCTGCACACCAGAAAATGGAGAGACCAAACAGAAACTAGTGTGATGTTATAAACTCTCAAAGTCTGCACCTCGTGATGTGGTGCTGATGGAACTCCTTCAGGCAATAATCTTTAAGAAACCAGCTCACTTTAGGTGTGGTGTTATGTACTATAAATGCAGAAGAAAAGCAAGCTTGGGCCTCTTGGCTGCTGGATTCCGTTCCAGTTCCCAATGCACTCAGAAGACTGTGGATGGCTACTCTTTCTGTGAGTTTATCCCCAGATAAATAAACCTTTCTTATACTCCAAAAGAAGGGAGGATTGGATTCAATGGGGTAATAGGTAGATTAGTGTAACAATAATAATAATAGTGAGATTACTTGTGAGATATTAATTATAGACAATTCACATTGGTATAGATTCTTGTATATTGATACAAATTCAAATTATATTTGTTATATTGAATATACTACTATTTCTGTTTATAATATTTGCATACCTATGCAAAGTTATTTTGTCATATTTGTATGGCATGCATGTTTCTACCTCTGCTTAAGATATTTTGTATATTGATGCAATTTTAGGATAAATATACCATATTGGACTATACATTTCTATCTCTGATCAGATACTTACATATTGTTTACATGCTGAGGTCATTGCCCTCATTTGCTGCACATTTGTTTAAATATTGTTTAATTTTTTAATATGAAGTCTTAGTCTTTGAGATATATAGACATTAATAATTACAGGTCAATAGTCATTCCTGTCTGTCCTACTTACAGTTAGACTAGTCAGGTTCTTTAAATGCATAGAGATTGTACGTCACATAAATAGATAATCTTCAACTACTTCAAAGAACTATAGAATATGGCACATAAATAACTTAGGATTTTGTTGATGTGAAACACAATTGCTCCTGGCAGCACCGATCTATTCCTGAGAAAATGTTGGGTACTAAAGACACTCCACTTAGAGCTTGTTTTCTTCTTGGCAAAACTGGCCTTTGGGCAAAGAACTGCCCCCGCCTCAACTAATGACAAAATGCACAGCCTGTGATAAGATGAACCTGAGAGTGCAAGGTTCTCAAGAACGAGAATCTTCTCTGCCTTTTTCATTACTCCATGGGAGATAATATGAACAGTGTCCTACTGTTAAAATTAGCATTTGCTTAATTCATGAATGCATGAAACAAAAGCTCCTTGAACTGTTTTATGTAAAGCGTCTAGGAGACCATTTTGAAGTCCAGGCGGCAGAACCAGGTAAGGAGATGTGTGTGTCCCTGGTACCTAGACCTTTCAATGGCATGCTCAGCACAGCCCTCTCACTCTGTCAACCCAAGCTCTCTTCCTAGTATCTCCCTATCCTCCTCCTCTTTGTGGAAAGCAGGCACTCCATATGGGTTTATTGCTGGAGTTCTCAGTTAACAGCTTGATACTAACTGGTCTTAGTCCTTACCAAACCTGGTGTCACCAGGCAAGTAAAGATCACCCAGTTAGTTGGGTGCTGGTGATGCACCTCTCTAATCCCAGCACTTGGGATGCAGAAACAGGCAGATCTCTGTGAGTTCGAGGCCAGCCTGCTCTACATAGTGAGTTCCAGGACAGACACCAAAGCAAAAGAGAAACCCTGTCTCGAAAAACAAAACAAACAAAAAATCACCCAATCAGTCTCCCTGAACCCTGATGGGAGCCACTGATTTCTTGTAGCACAGCCAACAGACCAGTGTAGCATTAATATGCTTGGTATTTTTCCAGTTCTTCACTGGGGTAATGATAGGATGTTGTTGTTGTTGTTGTTGTTGTTAAATACAGGGTGCACCTGCAAAAGGAATATGGAGACCTTTGCAGGTTACAGACACCTCCCTACCCATGTCCTGCTGGCCAATTTAGGAAGGCCTTCAGAGGAAGCTGTACTCATATGTAAAAAGCATGGTGCCTGTTAGCCTGAGGCACGGACTTTTTTCATTTTGGCTCTTTACAGGCTAAAAGGACCTCACAAACAGTCTGGCCCATTTTGTTTAACTCCTTGGGAAGGGCATGCACTGCTGAGACCTGCTTCTCTCTCATTTCTCTGCTATCTGCTGTCTCCCCGCCACCCATCCAGGCTTTCTCCGTGTAGCTTTCTGGAGGGCTGGAAACGGAGGACTTTCTATCGGCTCGAGACAGTCATAGGTGAGGAAGTCCATACCAAACACGAAGCATTGGCAGTTCTTGCCCTGTTTTGTCCTAGCCCCTTTTCCTGAAATGTCCTCTTTAGCCGTGAATGCTTGCTGCTCCTATCTTTTCTATATCAGCAGTGCACTCTCCACCCACAGTGACGTGGCCATCATCTCTCTTTCCTGGGACATCTGTCCTCACACAGACAATCCTCTCTTCTAGTTCGCTTGCCCACTAGAACTCAAAGGCAGGACATTGGCTGTCTGTATCCTCAGGGTCTGTGACACAGACATTTATTAAGTGAATAATGACAACAAATGCCCTCTGTCCAGCAACCTTAGAAACATGAGCTGACTCTGGTTGTGTCCTTCAATGGTCCCGATTTCGTGCTCAGCCAAGAGGCAGCGTCTGGTAACAGCTTCCATTACATTCCTCCTGCATGTCACCCTCCAGCACACAAATCTACCGACTCTCAGTGTACATTAAAAAATTACATTGTTTTATTTCTGCTAGCAGGAACAGGCTGCATGTTATGTCGGATGTGGTGGGCTCAGTGCAGGTGTGGGTGGGGGAGGATGTGATGACTTGGGGGCTGGAAGGGAAGTGGGGAGGTTAGAAACGCTTCTGGGAACTCATGAGGAAGGAATCATGGCATGCTACAGCCAAGCCACCAATAAGGTTGAGAAACTCTTGGAAATCTAGTTGCCCATCACTGTTGAGATCCAGCTTCTTCATCATGCGGTCCAGGACACCAGGGTCCTTCTGGTTCTGCAAAGACAAGGACATCTTTATATTTCACTTTCTGCAGTGCTTTCGAATACGCTGCCACGTCTCATTTTCAATGGAGTACAAAGTCTAGGAGAGGGGTTATTAATAGTCCCCCTTTCAATGAGAAGTAACAGAGTCAAAGAGGGAACCTGCCTTAGAAGCAGACCTGGAAATGAACCCAGACTTCCTTGCTCCTTGTCTTTGTCCTGTGTTTTTTCTGTGACATTAAGGGTTATTAAACTTTGTAAAAGTGTTGTATACAAGTCCCAGATGTAAACCATATGGAAATGAGTGGTTTCAGGTAGAAAGTTATAGGACCTGCCTAAGAAGCCTCCTCTCCCACCCATCTGAGTCACACACACACACACACACACACACACACACACACACACACAAAAACCCAACTATCTAGATTTGCATTTATTTGACTTATAAAGTCATTAGCTATATTTCAAGTGAGTAGGATGAGTGTCTGGCACAACCATGTGAACGATGGCTACTACATCAATAGTATAAGGACAGAATATTCTTTCCACCATTGCAGGAAACCTTACTGGACAGAAAACCTTATAGGACAGGGCTGCCCTACAGTCTTTAGGGTGGAGGAATAAAATTTAAAAGTGATTCTATTACAGGCCATTTCACATGCTATTCCCGGTGCCAGGCAATTTTATGGCTCACATGGAGCTCACGCCAAGATCCAGAGACTCAGCAAGGGCAGAGAAATGGACCTTCTTG
>NC_052060.1:2975953-3085953 GCF_903992535.2 Arvicola amphibius | reverse complement strand
AACACCAGAGAATATCCCAAAGGCTAAAGCAAAAGGATCACTTGAGTCCAGCACTTCAAGGTCAGCCTGAACAGGCAAAATTTAATGCTATATATATGCATTTTTATCACTTACTATAAACACACCTGTTTTAGACAGGACAGAGCAGAGGGTGTGGCTCAGTGGTAGAAAGTCTGCCTAGCACAAGGCCCTAGGTCTGATCCCAGCACCACCTAAAAAGCCAAGCAATAAAAAACCCTCCTACTAAATAAAAAACTGAAAGTGAGATTTAGCAGGCCAAGAATGGGAAGGAATGACCTCAGAACTTGCTCTCAGCTCTGGCCTCATTCAGTGTAACAGGGGCAGGCTAAGTGCCCCTACAAAGTAACCCGAAAAAGACCTAATATAACAGTATAGGCTCCTACCAGGCAGTGCTGGCAGGAGGAGCCTGCAAAACCCGCATTCCACAGTGACCCAAGAGAACAGCCGACCCAAAGGGCCCTCTTCCCACTATGACTCCAGGGTCGGGGCTCAAAGTTCACAGGTGCATTAAGCCAAAAGTTCACAAAGAAAATACTAGTCTCATCAATATTTAACTACAGCCCACTTCCCCATTCTGAGGACTTCCTCAGGAGACTTCCGTGAAATGTGCACATTTGGTAAGCTCTGCACCCCTGCAAACGCTCACGCTGATGCTTATCATCCCAGAGTCAGCCCGCAGTAGGAAGAAGAGTCCAATTTTCCCTACAAGGAAAACGGCCAGATTCCGGGACTGACAGACAGACGACACACCCTACTTACCCTAGAGCCACTCCCAGGGTATCCGTCCCTAAATAATCAGCCTAAGACTTCGTAGCACGCTGCCAATTCCTTCCACCATACTCTCTATTTCTCCTTTTGAAGACTTTCTCATCTCTAGAACAATCTCACTAGATTTGATAAGGAGAAGTTGCAGGCATGGCAGGAGTGGTCAAGCAAGCCTGTAATTCCAGCACTTGGGAGGGTCAGGCAGGACTGCTGGGAATACAAAAGGACACCCAGTCTTAATCACACTGGATGCCTAGGAAACGGTGATGGTGAAGACAAGCCCTGGCTTCTCCATGCCCATTCATAAAAGTATTTTAATAACCTCTAAACATCAACTTGGAAGGGAGCTATGCTCACCCCTTTTGGCCCTCAAAAACATTCTAAGATTCTCCCCAAACAAGCAGCAAAGGGGAAGAAAGACACCAAAAGGAAGAGCAATGAAGAACACCAATAAGCCACAAGAGTTGTTTTCATTAGGTCTTCGGCAAGAATCCATTCATCCCAAAAACCACCAAACCACCGTACAGGATAACTGAGAAAGCAGCCCCTCCCCGCCCCCCCAGCACCATGGCTACTCAGTAATCTATTTCCACCCTCCACAATGTTCACATCAATCAGGAACCTTAAGACTGGCCTGGTTTTTGACTCTCTGCTATACACTCCCTTATCAGCCCTGCTTAGGAGAAATGTTCTCCAAGTTTGCGCTGTTCACACTTCAGGCCTGAATCTGGCAGAAGTTCCTGCCTTTCAGGTCATGATGGGCAGGGCCTAGTAAGTTTGCTGGCTCCGGCATTTGCTAACGTCGGGAGGAATATCATCTCCTCTAGTACTTCACAACGACTGAAGGGCGGGAGTACCAGTTAGTTACAAAAGGTCCCCAAGCTCGAGGACGGGAGGTGGTGCGGCGGCCTTAAGCTCCGCCAGTGAGGGAGGGAACCGCGCTTCCTCTCAGCCAACTGCTGGCTCATTTCCTGAGCAGGAGGAGGGAGCGGAAAAGCCGCCAGCAGGCCAGTCGGGGGCTTTCCGGCGGTTCCCCCCTCCCACCCTCATCTTTCACAGGTTAGGGTCGGCCCCTCCCGGGCCAGAGGAGCACACACTTACTTCTACCCCTCTGGCCGGAAACCTCAAACGAAAGCAAAGGGTCCCCACCCTTTGCGGAGAAGGTGGGGGAGGGAAAGGCCGCTGAGCCCCTCCCCTAGCCGCACCCGGCGCCGAGGGACCGAATGAATGAGCTGGGGCGGGGGGGGGGGGGAGAGAAGGGCAGCCCGCGCCGTGCGGGGCTCGGCTCTCTCCTGGGTGCAGCCTGCTCGCGTGAGCACCTAGTTCCCTCCGTGCTCGCTTACCGGGCCATCGTAATCGAGTCCCACCCAACCTCGGGGCTCCGCGCCTAGCCCGAGCCTCCAGGACGCCGTGGAGCTGAGCTCCACAGCCGAGGGGCGCCGGTCCCTTCCTGCTGCGCCTCGCCCTCCGCGTACCTGCTCCCGGGCCCGCCTTTCTCCCTCCACTTCCCGCTGAAGGCGCTCGGCCCTCTCCTCGGCATCATCCGCCTGCTGCTGCAGAACCTGGATCTTGCGCTTCACCGCCTCGATGGTGGTGATCCCGGCCATGGTGCCCACCTAGCTGCTTCTGGAATTCGGGGTCCTACCTCCTCCGCTCGGCGTTGTAGCCGCTCCTCACCCTACTTCCGCCTGCTCCGCCCTGAAATACCGGAACTCACCCACCCGCCCGGATGTGACGCCTGCCACCGCGCGTTCCCCACCTCCCCTGCCAAGCAGGCGGGAAGACAGTCCACTCGAGGGGCGCGGGCGAAAGTGAGGGGTGGAGCCTCCCAGTCTCCCTAGGTGACCGCTCAGGGCGGTCTTTCCTCAAACCAGTAAAGGGGGGCGGGGTTGGGTAAGGCTACCATAGTAACTGAGGGGCGCTGTGGTCTAGCCTCACCCACCAGGCTGCCTCCCAACAATGGTTGGCCCATTTACAAGTATGGTGCTGTCTTTATACTTCCGCAGTTGACCCCTCTCTTCAGTGTGTCCTCTCCACTCTGCAATATAAAATAGCCCACATGCTTTCATCTTACTCAACGACAGACTCCAAAACCAGGTTCTGGGAAAAGCCCAAAAGACTATAGACTTCATCCTGCAAAGAGTCCCAGGGAGCTCCCTTAAAAGTCTGTTCAGAGGATCTGTGGCTATTGCTCAGTTTGAAGAGCACTAGCCGAGCATGCACGAAGCCCTGGGCTCGAGCTCCAGAAGCGTGGAAACTGGAATAGCTGCGGGCGAGTATCTGTAACCTCAGGACTGGGGGGCGGAAAGAAGGGGTGGAGACAGAAAGATAAAAATTTCAAGGTCATCCTTGGCAAAGTGGCTAATTCAAGGCTAGTTTGAGCTACCTAAAATCCTGTCTCAAAACAAAACCCCAAACTGTTCAGATAAAAGTCCCTCCCATCTCCTGGAAGGCAATAAAGGAACTACAGGGGTGGGAGAGATGGCAAGTTGGCATTCTATAAGGTCAGGTGTGAATTTTAGTGTTCTGTTTAGAATACCATTTCCTGTTGCTTTTTTTTTTTTTTTTTTTTTTTTTTTGACAGACATAGTTCCCATTAGCTTTGGAGCCTGTCCTGGAACTTGCTCTGTAGACCAGGCTGGCCTCAAACTCAGAGATTCGCATGCCTCTGCCTCCCAAGTGCTGGGATTAAATGCATGCACCACCAGTCCAACTCCTGCTGCCTTTGAGCGTCTGTATGCACGACCAGTTACAACCCCTTTTGTAGACAGATTATTTATGTCTCTATCATAAAAATTCCTTATTATTGTTCCCCTATTATGTCTTTGGTGCAACAATAAGATATAAATATCTGGGAAACCATTGTGGAATTTAATCTCTAAACTGTAATACCTTTCATCAGTTTTATTCAGCTTTCAGTTGCTCCAAGGAAGTGTTATATGAACTAAAATCTGTGTCTACAGGACCTACCTACAGGATCTCTGGACACACGACTGTAAAGAGGTTTACTTTCTTTTCTCTTTGCTACTCTAGTTTTTGTTTGTTTGTTTTGTTTCTTTGCTTACTTGCTTGCTTTGTTTTCGTTTTTGAGACGGTGTTTCAGGGAGTCCTGGTTGGCTTCACGTCATTTTGTAGTCTTGGTTGATCTTAGGCTCTGGACCCTTCATCAGCTTCCTAAATGCTGAACTTCCAGGTGTGGACTATCATAGCCTATCTTTATTTCTCCTGCCTTCTTGGAAAGTAATAACCATAAATTCCTGCTCTGATAGAACTCTCCTCTTCCCTTGAGAAATGGGGTGTGGAGTAGGATATGGACCTAAAACTATTAACATGGGCTTGGGGAATCAGCCCTGGGGAGGCTCTGGGCTCAGCAAGACACTTACTGCTCTCTTGGTGTGATCTGGTACTCAGGTACCTCTCTAAGAGAAGACCGCTCGACAATGAAACTATTCAGAAGAAACAACTTGGACAAATAGTAATTTTCTCAGTAGAGTATCTCCTGTACACGTCAGAGAAGCCCCGGTTCTGACACTCAGTAACAGCTGTCTTGATGACCTAAGTATTTCTTAAGCTTGTTTTAAGTCTCTTCAGAGGAGTTGCTGGTGAAAAGTTTATCATCTGAATGCTCACCAGCAGGCGGCGCTGTTAACCTCCCTGTACCCTTAGACCTCATCCTAGGCAAACCAAAAAGTTGAGCCAACACTGCATTGCGTTCCTGAGGCGTGTACAGATAATCTCTTGATCCAAGGAAGCAGACGGGTAGATTCGCGATAGCTTTTAAAGGCATGACGGACTGGCAGGAGGGAGACCAAACAGTGCTATTGTTTTCCTGGTGACAAACAATGCAACCTACCAACAGGTGTCTCTGTCCACCCCTGTTCTCTTCTTTCCTCATCCCTCCCAACATGTGTTCCTAAAAAAAGGGTGTTATGACTCTCATGTCCTAAGTCCTACCCGTTGCATTCCTCTTCCCTCTTGTTTCTCCCTAAACAGCTTCTGATTTCATCTTGGATTAAGAGGATCTTATGGGTTGGAAAGATGATGTGCTGTACAAGCATGAAGCCAGGTGTGGCTCTGTGCATCTGCCGTCCCAGAGCCGGGGGACCGAAACAGGTAGATGCTAGGCTTGGCCCGCTAGCCTAGCTAATCAGTGAACTCTGGGTTCAGTGAGAGACTCCACCTCCACAGTCTCACAGGCAAGCACATACACAACCACACATGCACAAAAAAAATTACACATGGTTGCACAAAAATGTAAATAGACACTTACGGCTGCCGAGTGCTGGGATTAAAGGTATGCACCACCACTGCTCTGGGAAGAAAACCCACAGGATTGGGCTGACCTTGCCACATCTCTGCCCTTTCTTTATTCAAGCAGCCCTAGAAAATCCTATACACTCAGAAAGGTTCCTCCGATAACTAAAACTACCAGTGTAAACATGGGGTTATTGGCTCTCTCTCTCTCCCTGTACAGTTACATCAAGATAATATGCTGCCTACTTATTTATTAATCTCAAGGTCAGAAGCTGAGCTGTGAGCCTTTTCTGTGTTAGACAAAGCACCCTCTCTACAAAGATTAGCACCTTATGATCCTTGCTCTATATTGAAATCTCAGTCTCTTCCCAGTTCCTATAGACACCCTACTTACTTAAAATGAAGAGTCAGCAGGTTTTTCAGTAAGGGGCCAGATAGAATTTCTGGCTTTGCAGGTCATACGAACTCTGCAGCAATTATTTTATTGGAGGGAGAAAACCACTAGACAATATGTAAATGAAAGAGCATGGGTGTGTTCTAATAAAACTTTACTTACAGAACCAGGCTGTGGCAGGGCTATACCCACAGATGGAACTTTAGGAAAAGATACTTTTCTTCCTGCTTCTGTCTCAACAATTCCCCCCCCCCCACACACACACACACTCTTTTTTTGATTTGTTTGAAATAGGGTTTCTCTATACGGCCCTGGTTGTCCCAGAACTTACCATGTAGACTAAGCTGACCTCACACTCATAGAGATCCTCCTGCCTTTGCCTTCCATGTACTGGGATTAAAGGCATATGTCACCACGCCTAGCCTATTTCTTGTTCCTGTACATATCTGTGAGGGGCACTCACTGACTGTGTAAGGAAGGTAACAAAGGGGACAGGGTTAGGTTGAGGCTTTTAAATTTTAAAACATTTTACATATTTAAGTATTTTAGGCAGGCAGTGGTGGCACAGGTCTTTAATCCCAATACTCAGGAGGCAGAGGCAAGTGGATCTCTGAGTTTGAGGGCAGTGTGGTCTACAGTGACTTCTAGAACATTCAGAGCTACACAGGGAAACCCTCTCTCAACAACCTAATATTTTATTGATTCCTATATAAATATAGTGGTAAGACAGGGTTTGTATAGCATATGAGTGTTTGCGTGTGTATGTGTGTGTGTGCTGTACTCCTGGGTGCAAAACATCCTAAAATTGGCAACATTCACCCCTAGGGAATTCCATTATCCTCTGAATATATTGGCGTACTTTCTGGGACTCCTTCCCTCTCCTTCTCCCCAGATTTGCATCCCACTGACCTCTTGTCTTGGTTCTGAGCTGTTTCTTTCTGGCTCCTGAGGAAGGTCCTGCCTTCCCAGGGAGGTTACTTAACATCTAACAAAATTGCTGCTAACCTGTCATAGTGCTAGTTTGTGAAAACGTCTGTCCTTCTGCCTCCAGACTTAGGATCAGAGAGATCTATCCATCTGTACCTGTAAGCTAGGCTAAGTGATTCAAGCAGGCCTTCAGGTCCTTGCTCAATCCTGGAGACAACATATTGTTGTTTTTCCAGTTTTCCTGAAACAGACATAGCAGTGTGTAAGGGACAAGACTTTTAGACACCGTGACTGTACAGTGTGCATCACCCTGCTCACACCACCAGCCTCTGCTGTCATGTGCTCAACACTCACTATGTCTGAGCCTTTGGAAGTGAAGAGCCAAAGGGAAGAGGGCTTGCCTCAGGGCAGAGACTGAATGTGTAGATCTAAATGCACTTGTAAGTGATCCACTCCATCCTTTAAGCTGTTTTCCAACAGCAACTGTGATTTTAAACAAGATCGGCTTTTATTTTTCTCTTTGCCCAGATGCTGAGAAATGCCTGTGTGACTTATAGACTCTTTCATGACTTCCAAGATCCCCATGAGCTAGGTCAGCGTTGGTGGGCACTGGATTTAATCCCCAGCACCCCAAATAAGAAATAATACTGTAATCATGTGACTGGTCCAAATCATTGTCACCTCACTTCCAAGCTAGTGTCTGGAGCCCAGTGTAATCTCTAGGGTGGCCACAGGAAAGACCCCTGCCCCGGCGGTTCTACCTGCAGAATAAAAGCCTCAGTGACCCTTAAAAAAAAAAAAAAGAAATAATAGCCAGGTGGTGGTGGCGCACACCTTTAATCCCAGCACTTGGGAGGCAGAGGCAGGGGGATCTCTGTGAGTTCGAGGCTAGTCTGGTCTACAAGATCTAGTTCCAGGATAGGCTCTAAAACCACAGAGAAACCCTGTCTTGAAAAACCAAAAATAATAATAATAAATAAGTAGACAATCCTCTGCTACTTTTCTTCAAAACAGATGTTCTCTATAGTCTCTCGTTTCTATGCAGAGAGCATCAAGATTGAGGATGAAGGAAAGTAGGTGCTGAACTAGAATAGGCAGTGAGTGAAGGCAGCTAATTTCAATTTTCAGAGGGGAAAGCCCTAAAGAACTATGTGATTTATTCAGGGCCATGAAATAAGGTCTAGGAAAATATATTTGCCTGCTTCCTAGTTTCTGGTCTAGTCCACCCTTGATACCTCACTGCTCTTGGATGAACAGCATTCCTTGTAGCATCTCTGTGGCATAAGGGCAGATGCCACCTTGACCAGGACAAATGAACCCATATAGGGTCAGGGTCAATGTGACCTCCATTTCCTATTGTGAAATCGAAGCTGCCTTTGTTGGGTAATTGAGAGATGAGAGTTTCCCTATTAATACACACAAGCACATGCCAAGCCTTGTACACAAAAGCTAACAATGTGGCATGGGGGAGGAAGTGGATACCTGATAGCATGCATCGGGACGTGGGAGCCCCTCCCTTGGTCCAGGTCCTAGGAAAGGTCATTAGATTACTGGGGAGGAGGTTGGGTAGTACAGAAATGAGACTTCATATGTCTCCTTTTTTCTCAGTGCTTGACATAGAACCCAGGGATTCTTACATATTAGGAAAGCAGTACTATCATTGAACTATGCTCTCAGCTTCAGTATGCCTTTGAGTAAGAAGGAATATTCCAACCTAAGAGCATGCCAGCAGGTAGTACATGCAAAAGCATCACGCTGGCTATGCATCCACAGCCTGTGAACCTGTAAGGAAGCCAAGTCCGTAAAGACTTACATCAGCCGCCTTCTTCTCTGCGAGCTCCAGCTTCTCCTGGGCATCTTTTAAAGCTTCAGAATACTTGTCAAGCTCATCTTCTGTTCCTTTCAGCTTCTTCTGCATGGTTGCTAATTCATCCTCTAGCTGTAGCAACCCGAACAGCAACCGGAGACATAAACATAACCATGCGTGCTTGGACTCTTAGGACCTCTGAGCTCGGCTTCCATGTTACCATTCCCCCCAGAGAGACACACTTTCTACAGCCACCGGTCCGTGTGTTAGGGCTGTGGCTTGACGTGAGACCCTGGCCCTAAGATGACCAACTGTGTGGGATGGTAAACATCTAGTGGGGGAGGTGTCAGCGATGCTATTGAAGAGAGGGGAAAAAGGGAACGTGTCTTACCTTCCGCTCTACAAGTCACACTTCCTTCAAAAACATGGTCTACTTTTGCTTAAGTCAGCAGACACACTGTGGCACAGAAGAGGCCACCGGCTTCCTCAAGGTCATGTGGACAGTCTAAGGTGGATACCCTAGAGTAGCGGTTCTCAACCTTTAATGCAGTTCCTCATATCATGGTGACCCTCAACCATAAAATTATTTTATTGCAACTTCATAACCATACATTTTCTGCTGCTGTTATGAATGGTGATGTGTTTCCTGATGGCCTTAGGCATCCCCTCTGACATCCAGCAGGGTCATGAGCCACTGCTGGTTGAGAACCACTGCTCTAGATGTTTTCTGCCCCTTCATTTTCCCATGAAAACAAACCACTTTCTCTCTCTCTTTCTTGTTTCTCACTCTCGGTCTTTCTCTCTCTGGCTGTCCTGGAATTTGCTATGTAGATCAGGCTGGTCTCTGCCCCCTGAGTGCGGGGTTAAATGCTCACCTCTGTTTTGTAACCAGTGAGAAAGGACAATGCCAGTGCCCACCTGTTTGCTTCTTTCTTCTGCTTGCTTCTGCTCAGCTTCAGCTTGCTCAGCCCGGTCCAGAACATTCTCCTTGTCTAACTTTAGCATCTGCATCTTCTTCTTGATGGCCTCCATCCTGAGCTGTGGCTGTTGTAGGCTCACCTGTGAGCACTGAAGGATGGAAGGGCTGCCACCCGAGTGACGAGATGCTCCCCAAGTTTGAACATTTATCTGTTGTCATGGCTCCACCTCCAATTCCTAACATGGTCTTTCTAGCTCCCTCCTGCCCCATCATTGTTCTCGTGGGGGAGCCCAGGGTCACACGTATTGATAGACTGACATCACCAGCAAGAAAAAATATTGAGGGACAGCTGAGGCTGATTTTAGACAATGGAAAGTGGGGGTGGTGGGAGGCTGACCTTGAAACTTTCCACTCATTCTTGGCAGCTCTGTGGGACTTTCAAAAGCAGAGGGACAGGAGGGGAGAATGCTGAATGAAAGAATTCTTAGGCAGTTCTAGCCATCGGAGGGTCCTAGCTGTCTTCAGCTCTCTCTTCCTGCCCTGGACTGTATTGGATATAGACCAGACTCTACTGGTTGAGCTTCATCTTTTGATTCCTGGTATTTAAGGAGTGTGAGCAACAGTGAAGAGAGGAGTCACTCATGGCCCTTGACAATTCCCCTAGGTTGCCAGTTGGAATTGCTGTGCTATTTTGGGATTCTCTAATTGGTGGGGAGACATCAGCCTGTCCAAGCCATAGGACAGCGCAGAAGGCTTAGGACCTGAAAGGCTCTCCTTGGGCTTCAAGTGGGATGAGAAATAAGGAGGGTCACGGTACAAGGTCATAACTTCTGTTTCTCATAATGCTCTTAAACTAGAACTTTCATACCCGCATGCATCAAAGTCTCAACTGCTGCCTTTGTAAAGCCCTGCCCAGCCTACTGCCCACCGTGCTATTATAATCACCCCCCACCAGCTCCAGTTTCCCAAGTGTAGTACCAGCCATGTTCATAATTCCACTTGGACTCTTGTTATCGACAGGTGGCAATTGATCCCATACACAGTTGCCATATACCAAGATATGCCAGAGAAGTGGACACTGTTCAAGGTGACCAGAGCTAGCGAGGGGAAAATAGAAATGGTTCTAATTAGCTCATAACGTCAAGGATAGTTAGTGTCAAGGTTAAACCGCAGCCATGTGGTAACTGAGTCAAGCATCAGGGTGGGGGCAGGGCAGAGCTGTCTCACTTCTGGGAGCCTCCACATTAGGAGCAGACTGCTTGACAGCCCATCTGCTAACTGTTGGAGAAAAGCAAGAAGCTAAGCACTCCTACTTCCGAGGCCAATCAAGGAAAGGGGGACAGGGAAAAAAAAGAGCCAGGGAAAGATGAACACGGGCGCCAGTTATTTCTCTTTCAGGGGAATTGTGGAGAGAAATTTGGTAAACAGACAGACAGACAGGCTATGGCAAGAGCTTAGTGGTAGAGCACTTGTCTGGAATCTGTGGGTCCTCAGGCTCAATTGCCAACATTTCAAGAAACAAAACAACCCAAAAAACACAAAAGACAACAGGCACAGGGCATGGTAGCACATGCCTTTATACCTGGAAGCAGAGGCAGGAGAATCTCTGTGAGTTCAAGGCCATCCTGGTCTACATAGTGAGTTCTAGGACAGCCAGAGCTGCATAGAGACCCTGTCTAAAGAAGGAGGAGGAGGAGGAGGAGGAGAAGGAGGAGGAGGAGGAGGAGGAGGAGGAGGAGGAGGAGGAGGAGACAGGTAAAAGTCTCAGAACCCCAGGGACTGAAGTAGCAGAGGGGGTGATGCCATGTCTCCTCACTGCTGTGAGAATATGTTTGACATGTAGTTGGTTCCTAATTTAACAACCCAATATCAAACATATCACACAGAAGCAGGTAGGTGAGCTTTCATAGGGATTCGCCTTTCTCCCCGCTGTGAAGAAAGGTCAGGGAAGACAAACCAGAGCCCAGTCATGTACAGATGGGAGCCCATCTTCTTCAAGAGCACTCTCGCTCTTTCCCTCCCAGAACACGTTCTCTCTCCTCTGTCCTTCATGCCATCCCTGCCACAACCCCTCTTCCCCTGTGTCCGGTGTCTGCTGGATCCTGTTTGCCTAAAGCAAGAACACTGGGCACAGATTCACATCTGGGCACTCACCATTTCCTTAAGCTCCCATATGAAGCTTCGCCCTGTTTGTGACAGCACCAGCTTCCAGAGGATCACCAGTGTCAACAGCTCCTCAACGGCTTTGCCACCTGCCCTTCGATGCCATCTGAGCTGCCCAGGACTTTCTGGGGGCAGGGTTAGGGGTTTGCAAATGCTGGGTTCTCCCTTTCCAAGCAAACTTCTAACCGCCCCAGATCTCTCCCACGAGACTGCTCAGTCTTCTCAGGGGACTCCAACTGCACAGCTTCTAGTACTGTGAGCAGTAGCCACGGGGAACTTCTCAAATTCTGTGCTGCTACTTTTCCATCTCTTGTGCCTTGTCTCCTTCTCATGTCCTTTAGGCAACCGTCTTCAAGTTCTCATTGGGTGTCCAGAACAGAAAAGCCGTTTCACTTGCAGGCTGACAGCTTCTCTTGCCTGGTTAAATTGAAGCTAAGGCTTTTAGATGGAGAGCAAGAGGGAGTTGCTCCTGCCAGGAAGTGGCCTGCATCCCTCAGGACCCTCTTTTTTGCAGTTTCTTTCTTTTCTCTTTCATCCTTCCTTCCTTCTGTCCTTTCTTTCTTTGTTTCTTTGTTTCTTATCACCAGAGCTCCTGGGCTGGTTTCTTCAAGGCTATTCCTTCACAGGAATTCAACCTGATTTTCTCTTGGTGTTTTTTTTTTTTCCTTTTTGAGAGAATTGGGTCTATCCAGCATCATTTGGCAGGTGAATGTTTCATTCACTGTGGTAGAAACTAGCACAAGTTATAGCTGTATGGAGGGTGGGGGATTTGTATGGAAGTGTAGGGAGGGAGAGAGGACAGTTTCTATCAGTCCCCAGGCATGTTCCATGTGTCGTGCTCTGATTAATCCTGATGTTGCCCCCCCCCCCACACCCATTCCACAGTGACTTTGATCTAGATCAATAGCTTGTCCCAACACCCAGTCAATTCCTATCTTGTGACACTTGCCTTCCAGAGAAAGACTAACAAATGGGCCTAAGGCCCCAATAGGCATGTGTGGCAATCTTTTCTCTTTGGTGTCCCCACGTTTGTGTGGTGAACACAGAGTATTTCTGTCCTTGCCCTCTATTCACTCAGTTCTCACCTTCCAAGTTTTGTTTTGTTTTGTTTTGTTTTTTTCTGAAGCCTTGGTCGCAATGGGAAAACAAGAGGAAGGAAGGAGCTGGACAGGGACTAGAAAGAATGGAAGACTTGCCAAGAGCGGTGGTGATGCACACCTTTAGTCCCAGTACTCAGGGAGCAGAGGCAGGTGGGTCTTTGAGTTTGAGGTATCCTGGTCTACATAGTGAGCTCCAGGACATGATGACTACACAGAGACTCTGTCTCAGAAAATCAAAACACTAAAAAGAATTGAAAACAGTAGTGTTTAGGGTGTAGAGGAGCAAGGAAGCCTGGGGGTGTTGGTACGTGGAGGTGTGGCTGTCTGGGAAGACACAGCAAGCCTGATAAAATCGCTTTAGTGTTCCCTTTTTAAAAAACTACACATATATAATTTTTTAAAGATTTACTTATTATATATACAGTTTTCTGCCTGCGTGTATGCCTGCAGGCTGGAAGAGGGCACCAGATCTCATCATAGATGGTTGTGAGCCACCATGTGGTTGCTGGGAATTGAACTCAGGACCTTTGGAAGAGCAGGCAGTGCTCTTAACCTCTGAGCCATCTCTCCAGCCCACACTTTATATTTTTGTGTGTGGTCGTGTCATTGTGCCTCTGTGAAGGTCAGAAGACAACTTCCAGGAGTCTTTTCCCACCTTTAACTATGTGGAGTTCAGCTTTAACTCAGGTCATCAGGCAAGTACCTTTACCCACTGAGCCATCTCCCTGAGCTCTGTGTGTGGGTGTTTTTTCTTCATTATCGATTTCAAATAGATCTAAGTTCTTCTAAGCCACAAGACCAGGGCATAACATCAGTTATAGCAGCATCAAGGGCTGGAGGGGCACAATCGAGTGATGTCATGAGAGCGCACATCATTGGCAGGGAGGGTCAGGGAACATGGGTGCTATAGTGGGCCAATCTGCCAATAATAGAGCCAGCCTAGCACTGACAAGCCCTGAGGTAATAGGCCAAGGTCAGAGATCCAGGCAGAGGGGATAGGGCATCCAGCGAGTCCAAATGAACAGAGAAACCAAAGAGGCTGGTTATAGAGGGTGGTGGGAATGGAAGTAAAGGGAGAAAGTATCCTGGCGCTGCAAGACAGCATCATGGCTTCCTGTTTATATTACATACTAAGTGTGAGTTCTTCGAAGGCACTTATTTAATTCCCACAACAACCCAATCAGGTAGAGATTTTTTTTTCATTTTATAAATAGGCAACCAAAACTCAGACTTAAATATTTTATGTGCGTAGGCATTTTGTTCTACATGTCTGTCTGTGTACCATGTGCATGCCTGGTACCTGCAGAGGATCCTCTGGAACTAGAGTTATAGACAATTGTGAGATGCCATATGGATGCTAGGACTCCAGTCTGGGTTCTCTACAAGCGTAGCCAGTGTTCTTAACCATGAGCCATCTCTCCAGCAAACCACTCACCCCAGCCCCCAATATTAAATGTGCACCCTGCCAAACACCCAGGAAGCGGCAGGACGAAGACTGAGAACCAGACCTGTCTAGTGTTCTCTACTCCAAGCCATAGTACCTGTGAATAGCAGTGGCCCGGGAGACAGGTAAGAAGGAAGGAAGCTGAGAGAGATGTGGATGGTACAGACCAGAGTAACACAGGCCAGGGATACAGAAGAAATGGAAATTGTCTTGTTTGGTGTCAAATCTAAGTGAGGTGTTTGTGGCTTCATCTCCTGCAGAATTCACACTGCACCTTGAACTACTGTTCGCAGCAGCCAGTTTTCCCCAGCAGCCTGGGAGCGCCATTTCATCTGAAGTGAGTATTCATGGCTGGTTACTAATGACGAGGGTGAAGAGGGAAGTGTGTGTGATAAACAGTGACATTGAACTGGGTGTGGGTTAGCTCCAGGACACCAACACAGGGCTATTTTAGGCCAGTCTCTGGGCTTGTGCTTGCCTCCTACGTACCCAGTTAATCCTGACAACAGCCGGTGGGTCAGTCCTCTCCAGAAGAGGGTCCGATACTGTGACCCTATACCTGACCCTCAAGCCTGTGCTGTCCTCTTTGTACCTGCTGCCTCTCCATGGTTTTCCTGGGTAGGATGTGGAGGGGCTGGAGGTATCAGCTTCTGATGGCTAAATAAAAAAATGCAGCCTTTGGTAAGAGACTAAGGATAGAGATGGGCTGGAGGGGAGACAACGAGAGTTTTGCAGTAGGAAACGATCCTGTGGCACGGATGAGGGACCAGTGGCTGCTGCTGAAAGGTGAGCGAAGTATTAGAAATCACATCAGAGGACATTCTCCCAGCAGCTTCTGTGAAATGGAGATCTCTGGATGACATGTTTCCCTGTGGCCTACAGATGCACATGCTGTTACTTTCTAGAATTTATAGTGTCCAGTACCTTGAGAACGGGCATGCTTTCTGCAGCCCCTCAAGCCCACCACTTGATACTTCACACCTGCTACAATGCACACCCAGTGCCCGGAGGGATGGGAGTCTGGAATCCTCTCAGTTTTGTAGAGTAGGAACTCAGGCCTAGAATAAGCTAATCCATGTTTTCACAATAATGAGATAACTTCCAAACATAAAATCAGCCCCCGAGACTCAAGCAGCACAGTGCCTATCAAGTAATAACCATGTTTAACGCTATTTGTCCACGAACTCAGAAAACACCAATGAAACCAAGGTCCGAGGCTGTCTTACTTAGCATTTCTTCTGCTGGGACCAAACACCATGGCCAAAAAGCAAGTTGGAGAGGAAAGGGTTTATTCAGCTTACACTTCAGCATTGCTGTTCATCACAAAGGAAGTCAGCACAGGAACCCAAACAGGGCAGGAGCCAATGCAGAGGCCAGGGAAGGGCGCTGCTCACTGGCTTGCTCTGTATGGCTTTCTCATAGAACCCAGGACCACCAGCCTAGGGAAGGCACCACCCACCATGGGCTGGGCCCTTCTCCGTTGATCACTAGTTGAGAAAATGTCTTACAGCTGGATCTCATGGGGGCATTTCCTCACTTGAGGCTCCTTCCTCTCTGATAACTATAGCTTGTGTCAAGTCGACACACAAAACCAGCCAGAAGAGAAACAGTGCTCAGAATCTAGGAAGTAAAATTATGGCAGCCAAGAACAAACCAAGACTCAGGGCTGATACTAAACCCTGTGGTCTAAATCTAAATCTTTATTTGTTAAACCAAATCAGGATTTTTTTTAAACCAGACAGACATTGTGCGTTCTCTCCTCTTACAACACTGCATATCCCACCCTGACCACAAGGTGGCGCTCTCGTTTTCAGAGACAACAGTTGACGTGATGGTGAAAAGGGGCCGTCTTAGGTCCCCAGGTCCAGGTGTGTTTTGGGAAGCTCGTGGTAGAGACTAGAGGCGGGGTTGGCAGGCATGACGAAGAGCAGTGTCTGGGCAGCGTCAGAATCGCTCCTCATAAAAAGCTTTGCCCATCTGACTGAGCTCCTGCTGGTACTGCTGATGCTCCTTTGCAAACAGTTGGTGTAAGGCAGCTTGACGGACCTGGCAGGGAAGGCGGTAAAGTGAGGTATTGGGTGGTTAATGCTCCTTCTCCGTCTCCGGTTGCCTTCCCCATCCCTGGGTTCCCTTGGACCTGGCCTTAGTAGGGACACACAAAGGAGGTAGTAGAAGAGAGTAAATCAGCAGAGGGCAGCCCATCTAATTTTCCCACCCTTGGTCCAAGACTCATTGTTAACAGTATTTTGCTGAGAATGCACCATCAACTAGGAAATCTGCCAGGCACTCAAGATACTAAGAGGTGACACAGCAGTTGGCACCTCAGGTGGAGAAGAGCAGCTTAGGGTCTCACCTGGATGAAAAGAACAAAGTAACGCATTGGGAACTGGAACTGTGTCAGCTGCAGCTGGGTGATGGGACATGGTTATAGTTTCAGCATAAGGGAAGCTGAGACAGAATGTTTGCAAGTTCCAGGCCATCCTGTGATGTAGAGCAAGACTTTGTTTCAAAAATTAACACATATGAGTGAGTACATGTGATAATTGTCCTTCTGGGTCTGGGTTACCTCACTCGATATGTTTTCTAGCTCCATCCATTTGCCTGCAAATTTCAAGATGTCATTATTTTTTTTTCTGCTGTGTAGTACTCCATTGTGTAAATGTACCACATTTTCCTTATCCATTCTTCAGTCGAGGGAAATTTAGGTTGTTTCCAGATTCTGGCTATGACAAACAATGCTGCTATGAACATAGTTGAGCACATGTCCTTGTGGCACGATTGAGCATCCTTTGGATATGTACCCAAAAGTGGTATTGCTGGGTCTTAAGGAAGGTATATGTGGTTTTTAAACATAAAGCAAAGAAAACCAGCCTACAAATCACAATCCCAGAGAACCCAGACAACAATGAGAATCCTAAGAGAGACATACATGGATCTAATCTACATGGGAAGTAGTAAATATAAGATCTTCGAGTAAATTGGGAGCATGGGCACCTTGGGAGAGGGCTGAAGGGGGAGGGGAGAAGCAGGGAGGGGAGCAGAGAAAAATGTATAGCTCAATAAAATAAAAATAAATTAAAAAATAAAATGCCAAAAAAACTTAAACATAAAATAAGCCCCTGGCTGGGGGTGGTGGTGCACTTTAATCCCAGCACGCGGGAGGCAGAAGCAGGTGGATCTCTGAGTTCAGGGAAGCCAACCCGGTCTACAGAGCAAGTTCCAGGTCAGCTAGGGGCACAAAGTGAGACTCTGTTTCGAACAAAATCCAACCCAATCCAAGGAACCCAAGAAAAAAAAACTTCATTAAACCCCAAACTAAACAATGCAAACAATGTGAAAATTTACAAAACTCACTTCCTGAAAAAGAGCTTTGACATTGGATGTTAATGTTCTGATGAAAATCTCAGATGTAAACAATATGGTTAAGTGGTGACAGAGCAGGGACACAGCAGGAAGGGAGACTCCAGGCTGCCCTCCTGGAACTCACCGTCAGCAGCTGCTTGTTGGACATTGCTAACTCCTGTTCCATATCGCCCTGCATCCTGAGCGTAGCATACAGGTTTCTCCGTTGGCTTAATGTCATCTGCCACATACAGTGAGTATGTGAATTCTGCCACCTGTCCCAGGTTTAGGGTGGGGATTAAGCAGGTCAGAGTCAGGAGTAGAGGTAAATCCTTACTAAAGCAGTTCTTTTGTGACCAGAACCTGTCACTGTCAGAAGACTGCAGTTCTTGGAAGGGTAGCCAGAACTAACATAGAATCTAGTGTGTTAAGTGCACTGTTAATGAAATCATAGCACAGCACGAACAGAGGCAGAGCTGCTGGCTGTTTCAGTACACACAAAAGGTCATTTAGAACTGGGTCTCAGTTCACTGTTCCTAACCGGTGCCTTTTTTTTCCCCTTTTCCCTTTGTTTCTCTGTGTAGCTCTGGCTGGCCTCGTACTCAGAGATCTGCCTGCCTCTGCCTCCTGAGTGCTGAGATTAAAAGTGTACACCACCGCCCCAGCTTCCTTTTTTAAAAGACAGTTTCATATGGCCTAGTCTGGTCTCCAACTCACTATCTGGCTAACCCTGAACTTGATACTCCTGTCTGTATCCCCTGAATGCTGGGAAGTAAACCCAAGCTCTAATCATCTAGACAAGCTGTCTACCAGTGAGCTACCTTTGCCAACTCCCTTAAATAATGTCTTACTATATAACCCTGTTCCGTGGAAGTATGCAGACTAGCCTGGGCTCAAACTCAAGAGACTTGTCTCTGCTCTCTCTAGTGTTGAGATTAACAGCATATACACCATATTGGGTCTCCCTCTGGGAGTTTTAAAGTGTGCACCAATCATACCTGTAACCTAGGCTGGCCTTAGACTCATGCTCATTCGAGTACTAGGATTATAGGTGTGAGCCCCCATGCCCTGCTTCTGCCAGAATTTAGAAAAAAAGCTTAGGGTTGGAGGTATTGCTGGTGGTAGAGCACCTCTGTGCACAAAGCCCTGGATTCAACACCCCAGTGCCCAGAATGAAACTCTCAGCAGGTTAAATGCGCAGTCTAGTCTTGTGGGTATCCTGTCACTCGTTCACCAAATACCTGCTACATAATTAGTACAGAGGCAGGCAAGAACATACTTGTGCCTTTTCCACAGAGACTGGGAAGCAGGCAGAGGAAAACAGGATCATCTACTAGGCATTGACACACTTCTCTGGGAGCATTGATTGCTCGACAGCAAGGCTGCCCCATCTACTCCATTTTTTTTTCTTGGAGTGAGTCCCCAAAGGAGAGCTGATCTGGGCTGTGGCTCAGGAGAGGAGAGCTGAAAAGACCCACAGATGGGAGGAGACGGAAACACAGATTACCTGTTGACCATCTTCTTAAGTGCCACGGCTCTTTGCAAATTCTGCAAGAAAAGGAGGTCCGTTGATTTGCCTCGATTACTAGAATCTGACCCTCAGCACCTATTTTGAGGAATGAAGTAGTTTCCTATGGGAAAGTGAGAAAGCTCTTCATTTCTCAGAATAAACTGAGGCCAGAGGGGACATATGTGAACAGCTCTTGTTGGAGAAGTAGTTCCCTGTCTTTGCTAACTCTCCTGTCCTCTTCCAAGGGCCCCTCTTAGGTAAACTTCAGGTAAACTCACCTGGAAACCACATCAAGGGAAACTCCTCCCACACCTCTCTGGCCTGCACACCCCTCCTGCCCCCCCCCACTCCCGACCGCACACTCCTCCTGTCCCCCCACTCCCGACCGCACACCCCTCCTGTCCCCCCACTCCCGACCGCACACCTCTTCTATTTTTGTCATCTTTTCCACAGACATGTTTGGTGTTTCTGAGGCTACTGGGAAGGCTCTCCTTTCTGTTTAGTTTGGTCACCAAGGTTTCAGTAGTTATAGCAACATTTAGGCGTCCAACAATGACCCTGGTCCTGGAGTTGACTGGTTACTTGGCCTGTTGCCCTAGTGACCTAAAGAGAATCCTGGTTCTCCAGCATTCTATTGGGAACCAGGTCAGGCTATGAGCATGAGCTACACAGTCCCTATTTTTGTTAGGATTTCTGCTGCAAAGTCTAGATCCAGACACACAATCCAACCACGTCCTGAGAACAGAGCTTCACACCCTATGCCCTGTAAGGGAATGCTGACACATCAAATGCCTGTTGTTCTAAAGTTCACTCTAGAGAGATGACACACGGCCGGGAAGGGGTGGCACATGCCTTTAATTGCAGCACTGGATGCAGAAGCAGGTAGACGTCCATGAGTTCAAGGCCAGCCTGGTCTACAAAGCGTTCCAGGACAGCCAGTCTCTACATAGAGAAACCCTCCAGCCGGACGGTGGTGGCGCACACCTTTAATCCCAGCATGAAGGAGGCAGAGGCAGGTGGATTTCTGTGAGTTCGAGGTCAGCCTGGTCTACAAGAGCTAGTTCCAGGACAGGCTCCAAAGCTACAGAGAAACCCTGTCTCAAAAAAACAAAATAAAAAAAAACCAAAACAAACAAAAAACCCCAGAGAAACCCAAGAGAATAATAATAAAAAAATCACGTTTAGTAGTTAACTTTATTAATTTGTGAACTGAGACTAATACACTGACATTAGAGGAAACCACTTCACATCTCACCAACTTGGTTATGCCAAGTGCCAGAACATTCCTATTTATTCGTCATAACACTATTAGGTGATGGTGGAACAGATCCCTCCACTTCAGAAAAGTCATGTTCATGTCTTAATTCACCTGTTTAAATGGAGCACCAAAATTCCAGAGGACATTTTACCCACTTTCTCATTCCCTTTTTCTCATAAGGTCCTGCCTGACTTCCACCAATCAAATCTGAGATGCTCTAAACCCAAATATTTCTATTCAACTGAGTGCAACAGGCTAGACCTCAGTTTACACCTTTGGGACTAAACAGCATTGAACAGCGTAGGTGAATTATAGCCAAAAACAAGTGGAGGGGCTGGAGAGATGGCTCAGAGGTTAAGAGCACTCTGGCTGATCTTCCGGAGGTCCTGAGTTCAATTACCAGCAACCACATGGTGGCTCACAACCATATGTAATGAGATCTGGTGCCCTCTTCTGGTCTGCAGGCATACGAGGCTGAACACTGTGTACACAATAAATAAATAAATTAAAAAAAAAAGTGGGAGATTTTCAAGGAAGAAGTAACAGAAACATTAATGACATCTGAATTCAAACCCAGAAAAAGTGCTTTTGGGAGATAATGAGGTCTTAGCCAGTATTTGAAAATGCCTCTGAGAAAGGACTGTGGAATGACCCTTCAGACACAATTCTGAAGGAACTCTGGCCTCAACAGAAGCTTTGGCTGACAAAGTCTGGAACTGCTGAGCCAGACGGCACGAAGGCTGCACAGGTGGTGTCTGCAGCTCCATCACAGAGTACTCTCCAGCGTGTTGTAGTTGTCCTTAAAGCTCTTCAGTTCGAGGAAGTGCTTAGGACGTTTGCTCTTCTGACTGGAGGGGAGGTATGTGACCTGGATGGTTGTTGGCGACATTTCAGGTGACTGAGTTAGGTCTTTGGCTGCCGATTGGTGTTGTTTCTGAGAGCTCCCAATTCGTGCTTTGACCCTGAAGAACACACAGAAGACATGGACAGAATGAGAGCGAGCAGACAAGGGCTGGAGAGGTGGCTCAGTGGTTAAGAGCACAGGCTGCTCTTCCAGAGACCAGAGTTCAATTCCTGGCAACCATGTCAGGTGCCTATAACTCTAGCTCTAGGCCAGTATACACATAGCTAAAACTAATAAAACTAATCTTTAAAAGCAAACAAAAGCCAGAATACAATACAGAAATTATCCCACTCACAAAATGCAGCTACAATGGTCTCTGATGTATTTTACCAGTTACTAAACCAGGCATGGAGGCATACACTTGCAATTCCAAGAGGCAGGAATTATAAATTCAAGGTCAGTCTGGTCTAAGTGATGTTTGTCTGTCTGTTATACACCCCCTATGACCCACCTCCACCGCCAAACAAACAAAAACCACAACAAAAACCCAAACAACTCATTACTAAAATCATTTGATAATTTAGGTATGACAGGAAAAACAAATTTTAAGTTCTTATTTCCATTATAATCTTTTCTTTTTTGATGTGTGTGGAGGAAGAGGGGAAAGAAAAGGTCTTATTATTATGCAGGCTAGGCTGGCCTTACAGGAAAGTAGGCCAGCACACCCAGCTTCAACAACAAAATATCAAATGAAATACACAGGAAATGTTGCTTCCCATACAGGGTTTCTCTATGTAGCCCTGGCTGTTTTGGAACTCATTCCGTAGACCAAGCTGGCCTTGAATTCACAGGTCTGCCTGCCTCTGCCTCCTGAGTGCTGGGATTAAATATGTGCTCCACCACGACTGGCTGGAGAAACAGGTTGACTATTTTAAACTATAAGCTTTGATACTGTTAAATACAATCACAATGTTGTACTGCCAACCTTCAAAATGCTTTGCATTTCACATAACTAATGTTTATGTTGATTAAATAATGCTTATCTTATCTTCCCAGGTCCTAGCAACTACCATTCTACATCCTGAGTCTTGTACTATGGAAGAGCAGGCTGTGTCCCGCCACCCGGCTAGCTTAACCCCCGAAATAACCACAAAGAAATTGTATTAATTTAATTACTGCCTGTCCCATTATATCTAGCCAGTTCTTGGCCAACTCTCACATCTTGATTAACCCATTTCTATTAAATCTGTATGTCACCACGAGGTCGTGGCTTACCAGGAAAGATTCAGCATGTCTGACCTGGTGGCTGGCTCCATGGGAACAATCTCCGACCCTGCTTTCTCCCTCCCAGAATTCAGTCTGTATATCTAGCCTACCTATGTTCTGACCTATCAGGCCAAGCAGTTTTCTTTATTAATTAACCAATAAAAGCAACCTCCTATACCAGAGTCTGACTACTTAGACCATGTAAGCAAAATCAGCATCTATCTTTCAAGTGATTTTTTTCTTTTTTTGTTTTGAGACAAAGTTTCTCTGTGTAGCTTTGGCTATCCCAAAAATTTACTCTGTAGATCAGGCTAGGTCAAACTAACAGATCTGCCAGTCTATGCTTCCTGAGTGTTTACAGCATACACCACCTTGCCCGGCTCAAGTGAAATTTTAGCAGGTTTCCTTCCTAGCTTCTTTCAAGATTTTTTATTTGTGTGTATGTGCCTACGACTGTATGTGCACCACACATGTGCAGGAATCCAAAGACATCAGAAGTTGGCATCATATCCTATGGACTAGCCACTGTGAGCCACCCGAAGTGAGTGACAGCAAATAACCCAGACACTCCAGAAGAGAAGTTCTCTTTATCGCTAAACATCCCTCCAGCTCCTAAAGGTTTATTTTAAATTTTGCTTTATGTGTGTATGTCTGTGTGAATGTAGGCTACATGCATGTAGAACAGAATAGGTGTTGGATCCTCTGGAGCTTAAGTTACAGGGAGTTATGACTATCTAACATGGACGCTGGAAACTAACTCTAGGCCTCTAGAAGGGTAGTAAGCACTCTTATAAACGCTGAGCCATCTCTCCAGACCCTTGCCTAAACCAAATGTTTTTTTCTAGGTTTTTTTTTTTGAAGATTTATTTATTTATTATGTATACAGTATTCTCAGTATTCTGTCTGCATGTATGCCTACAGGCCAGAAGAGGGCACCAGATCTCATTACAGATGACTGAGCCACAATGTAGTTGCTGGGAATTGAACTCAGGACCTTTGGAAGAGCAGGCAATGCTCTTAACCGCTGAGCCATCTCTCCAGCCCTCTTTTCTAGTTGTGTATGTTATTTTGGTATGAATGAGAATGGCCCCATAGGCTTAAATACTCAGGTCCCCAATTGGACTGTTTTGGGGAATTAGAAAGTGTGGCCTTGTTAGATGTAGTATGACACTGGGGTGGGCTTTGAAGTTTCAAAGGACTTATACCATTCCCAGTCTCTCTCTGCCTTGTACCTGTGCATCAGGATGTGAGCTCTACAGTACTGCTCTAGGGCGCTGCTGGCCTGTATGTTGCCATGATGACCCCCATGATGGTCATGGATTCTGAATCTCTGCTCACAGTGACCGAGTAGGTAAGATGTATGTGGTTGTTTTCATTACTGCTCTACACAAAAGAACACAGTAGAAAACATGTATTATTTTTATGGCTGTTAGCTTAAATATTTTCAAAAATTTGACTGGGTGACGTTGGCACATGCCTTTAATCCCAGCACTCAGAAGGCAGAGACAGGTTGAGCTCTGTGAGTTCAAGGCTAGCCTGGTCTACAGAGCAAGTTCCAGGACAGCCAGGGCCATTACACAGAGAAACCCTGTCTTGAAAAAACAAACAAAAAAAATTGTTTTATGTGTATGAATGTTTTGCTTGCATGTATACATGTGTACTATGTGCATGCCTAGTGCCCAAGGTCAGACAGCATCAGATAAAACTTGAATTATAGATGGCTGTGAGCCACCATGTGGATGCTGGTCTTTCAACAGCAATAAGTGCTCTTAACAGCAAAGCCATCTCTCCAGTCCTGTTCGTTTTTGATGTTGGAACAAAGTCTCACATCATCACCAGGTGGCCTTGAACTACTTATAACTACAGACTACTAGAAGTTCCTAGTAGTCTGTAGTTATATATGTATCACATTTCCACCTTCAGTGCTAGGTTTTCAAGTGTATACCATCGTTGCCAGCTTTATGTGGCCAGTTTTATGCAGCACTAGGGACTAAAACCCAGTAACTGAATTCTATCTCCCCCCTCCAACTAACTGTAGACTGGCTTTTCTTTTTTAATATGCATATTCATTTACAACTTGTCTAAGAGGCAAAATAAACCTATTTTAAAACATTCACCAGTCAAGATTCTTCTACAAATAAATGCTCAAAAGTGGTTTCTCTATTGATGTACTTTCTTTAAAGACAGAATTACCTGCTACATGGTTAAAAAAAAAAAAGCATGGAATTTAATTCTTACTTTTATTGGACCAAGGCACAAAGAGAGAACTCTAGAACAGAAGGAATCCTTAGGTGCTGGAAATCTTCATTCCCTTGCTAGCTATACCATTAAAAAAAAAAAGATTTATTTTTATGTAGTGTGTATGGCTGTCTGTGCACTACATAAATGCCAGGTTCCTATGGAGGCCAGAAGAGAGTTTCAGCTCCCACTGGAACAGGAGTTGCAAATGGTTGTGAGGTACCATGATGTGGGAGGTCTTCTGTTTGAGTTGATTTCATTGGTTAATAAAGAAATTGCCTGGCCCATTAGTTTCAGCCTCTTACTCACATCTTGAATAACCCATATCTAATAATCTGTGTAGTACCACGAAGTGGTGCCTTACTGGGAAGATTCTAGCGTACGTCCATCTTGGGCCAGAGCTTCATCGTGTCTGTCTCCCTGAGGAGAGGTACGGCATCTGCCCCAGAGAGGCAAGGCATGGCAACTGTCTCTGAGAGGAGAGGCGGGGCAACTGTCTGAGCCATCTACCTAACTTCCTTCTTCCTGTTCTGTCTACTCCACCCACCTAAGGGCTGGTCTATTAAATGGGCCAGGCAGTTTCTTTATTAACCAATGAAATCAACTCAAACAGAAGACTCTCCCACATCAGTACCATGTGGATGCAGAGGACTGAACCCTGGGCATCTGCAGGAGCAGCTAGTATTCCTAACCTCTGAGTCATTTCTCCAGACCTTTTGAGAATGAGTTTCCTCTATGTAGTCCTGGGTGTCAAGAAATTAGCTATGCAGACCAGGTTTCTATCCAACCTACAGAGATTTGCTAAGTGCAGGTGTTAAAAGCCTACACCACCATGATCAGATCTTTTTGACATTTTAGTGGGTTATACAAAAAACAAAACACAAAACATGACATGCCCCACCGTACTACTCACACAGTGGCTAGCTCACTCAAGGCCTCCTGATACCGCAAATACTCACTCTGGCCAAAGACCTTAGGAAAGAAAAAGGAAAAATCACTCTCTGTCTGGAGCATTCCATCCTTTAGTTCTCGGAAAGAAAAACTGTCCAACTTACCCCTGTCCCGTAACGAGCGGTCTCGTATCCATCCAGGAGGGTATCAATAAGGGCCTTGCGGACACCCTTGAAAGGAGTGCTAGTGTTTCGCAGATCGAGCAAGTAGGAGCGGAAATTCTTACCCATTAAAGAACAGGGGTGCCGGCCTTCAGCATGAAATGGGATCTCTGAGAAGACAACAGCATTAGGATACCTCTTCTCCCTGTCTTTTTTTCTAGTTAATTTTCCAAACTTAGAAATAACTTTTATTAAGTCTGGTGTGAAGGCGCACACCTTTAATCCTAGCACTCTGGAGGCAGAGGCAGATAGATCTGGGTTCAAAGCCTGCTTGGTTCAAGTTCCAGGACACTCAGAGCTATAGAGAAACCCTATCTCAAAAAAACAAAAAAAACCACAGCTGGGCAGTGGAGGCACATGTCTTTAATCCCAGCACTTGGGAGGAAGAGGGAGGTGGATCACTGAGTGGAACTGAGGCTCAGAGTGAGTTCCAGGACAGACACCAAAGTTACACAGCGAAACCCTGTCTTGAAAGAAAAACAAAAACGACAACGACAACAACAACAACACCCCAAGTAACTGAACTAAAAACCAAAAAAACCCCAAAATTCCAAAAACCACCCCACAAAATTGAAAAACAAAAATATCTTTAATTTATCATCACGAAACCTTATTTATCTTGCATATAGTGTTCTATCTGCATGTATACCTGCAGGCCAGAAGAGGGCACCAGATCTCATTACAGATGGTTGTGAGCCACCATGTGGTGGTGCTGGGAATTGAACTCAGGACCTTTGGAAGAGCTATCAGTGCTCTTAACCTCTGAGCCATCTCTCCAGCCCTATCATGAAACCTTCAATCTTGCAAAGTTAATATACACTAATAAAAAGACAATGTCTAATGACATGAATGAGTTGAAAAAAGTTCCTAATAGAATTAAGATCTGAGGAATACAGCTATGTTCAAGTGGTCATTTGGGTGGTGGCTACACAATTCTAAGCTCTATGCATTAACATTCTTTTATACTGTTCTACTTGGCCATCTGGCTTTAAGATATAAGATATAAACTTTAAGATAAGAACATGCAAGTAGTCATATAATGTGAAAAAAATCCATTAACCATCTCTTGTGGGCTTAGTGAAAAAGCAGATTCTTTTGTGAGAAAACAATTATCATCACTCAATTCATGAAACTCAAGGTCTCAGTAAAAAAAACTTAAAAGCATAAATGCTAGGTGTAGTATATTGGCACATACTGATAACCACAGCATTTGGGAGGCTAAGGCAGGAGGATGCTGAGTTCAAGGCCAATCTGAGCTACAACCTGTCTCAAACAAACACAAACAAACCTCAAACCCACAACCATACACCGGGGGTTAGAGAGATGATAGTTCAGCAGCTAATAGCCTGACTATGACTGTAGTAGACCTGGGTTTAGGGCCTTACAATCATCTGTAATTCTAGTTTCAGGACATCTGATAACCTCTTTTGTCCCGCTGCATGCATGAAGTATATATAAACTCATGCAGGCACATAATACATACAGCATAAAAATAGTAATTAAGGGCAGAGTGTGGTGTGTATGCCTTTTTCCAGTTCTGGGGAGACAGAGGTAGGGGGGAGTTCTGTGAGTTGGAGGCCTGCCAGGAATAATATTGAGATCCCGTCTTAAAAATCCAAACAAACCAACAGTTCCCCCAAACAAAAACTAAAATGAAAGAAAGAAACCATAAACTGATCGGGGGATGTAGTTCAGTTGTTTGCTTAGTTAGCGTACCAGAAGCTCTGGGTTTGGTACTTACACCAAATAAATTAGGTGTGGTAGCAAAATGCCCACAATCTAGCACTGGGAAGTAGAAATAGGAGGCTCAGAAGTTCAAGGTCATCCTTGGAAACACAGTAAGTTTGCAACTGTCTCCAACTTAAGGAAAAAAACAAAACAAGACAAAACCAAAAACCCAAACCAAAATAAGTCAGACTCTTGGGAGAAAAAATAATTTACCACTGGGTGGTGGTGGCATGCCCCTTTCATGCGAGCATCTGGGAGACAGAGGTAGGTGGATCTCTGAGTTTGAGGCCAGCCTGGTCTACAGAATGAGTTCCAGGTCAGCCAGGGCCACTAAGAGAAACCCTGTCTCGAAAAACCAATAATTAACTATCTAAGGTGATTTATCTCCTTTGAAATAGTCTCTCTTTGTGGCTATCCCTGGATGTCCTGGAACTCTGTTGTAGACCAGGCTAGTCTAACTCACAGAGCTCTGCTTGTCTCTGTCTCCTGAGTTATGAGATTAGAGGTGTGCACCACCACTCCTGGATATATAAACTGATTTCTTTTAATCTAGTACTATCAAAACTTTAGCAAATTCCTTCTAGTTAAGATGTGCAAAAGGACACATCTTAACAAGGTGGCTCATTACTCTGTCCCCTAGGTTTAGATTCTAGAGTATGCCTTATCAGCTAACTTACCAGAGGCACGGATGGCATCCAGAGCTTTCATCCTGTACAGATAGTTGTAGCAACCTGCTGAAAAAAAAAATAGACCAGTCTCAGCTATTACTCTCAAAACACCCCAGATTATAGTAAATTAGCAAACTGCCTCCTTGTATCCGGCACATATTTGATAGCTGAGGGGCTGAGGGCTCTAACAGTAGAGGGTCTAAAACTGTGGATGTCTCCACACTGACAGCCCACCAGGAGCTTGTCACATACTTTGATTCCCCTGGGATTCCAGCTGCAGTAGTCTTGTATCATCATCTGCAAGGAGCTGGGGTTCATACTTGATGTCCTGAACCCTGGATAGTCGAATATCAATCTCCTCTTTTAAGTCCTGTGCATTCAGAAGAAATGAGACAGCATCATTACCTTGTGTTCTGCTTCCTAACAATCTGTAACAGGTCCAAAGCATGTCAACTAAGATGAAACAAAGAAATCTAAGGACAGCTTTGGGATTCTCTGACATACCTCTCCAAGCAAATCTCAATCTCTTGATTTTTGAGATATGGTCTATGTAGCCTGGTTGCCCTGAAGCCCATTATGTAGACCCAGGTTGACCTCAAATTCACAAAGAATCATCTGCCTCTGGAGTTCTGGGATTAAAGAAACGTTCCACCTCACCTGGCTCTTCTCTTCTGAAGACTTGTGTGTTTGTGTACGTGTGTGAGTTGTACATTTATCACTCTCCCCAGCCCAAGGGCTTGGGTTTTCTCACAGAGGTGGAAAGTCAGTATGCCCCAACAATCCTTTAAGTCTCTGCCACCTTCAGAGCTGTGGTTACAAAAGTACAGGGACCCCTGGTTTCTAACATATGTGTTGGGCCAAAACTCCAGCAAGGTCTTAACCAGTGAGCACCTCATCAGCCTCTAAGCCAGACCTTTTTTAACTTGTCAGAATTTCTCTAGGCTGAACACCAACGTGATTTCTGATTTTAAGTCAGACTAAGAAGAATCTTGTTGTAAAGAACTTTATCCCACATGGTGTGCCAGAAAAACTTTGAGAGCTAAAGTGGGAGGGCTGCTCCAAGTTCAAGGTCAGTGTGGCCTAGGTCCAGTTCCAATCTAGGCTACAGCATAAGACCTTGTCAAGAAAAAGGAAAAAAAAAGTACTAAAAATTACTTACTGTGGCAGTCCTCACACATTCAGAAGTAACCACCATTATTAGTTTTGAACCCATCTAACCTTAGGGGATGCCAGGGTCCAAAGAAATTTGTTCTATTCTAGGACAGAATCTTGGGCCAAGGATTAGACAGCTATATGTTCATTCTGGTTTATTTATTTATTTTTTTTTGTTTTTTGAGACAGGGTTTCTCTGTAGCTTTGGAGCCTGTCCTGGAACTAGCTCTTGTAGACCAGGCTGGCCTCGAACTCACAGAGATCTGACTGCCTCTGTCTCCGGGATTAAAGGCGTGCGCCACCACCGCCCGGCATATATGTACATTTTTATTACATCATGCCCAACCATTTCCCCAAGGGATTTTATTAATCTATGCTTTCAATACCAGTAGATAAAAATTTTAGATTTTCTTTTTTATTCTCTCTCTCTATATGTACCTACACATACATGTATAAGTTAAAAGAATTTTGACATCACATAGCCTAGAGGCTACTAAATAGCTAAGTTTTAACTGGTCATTATGTGCTAGAAACCAAGCCTTGTGCTCTTTCATATGACCACTGCATCTTCCTTCAGACTTTCCACTGTGCCAGAATAAGCACATGGGAAACAGTATCGTTAAGGAATGAACATACTCTAGGAATAAAGGAATCATGTGTTAGCATTAGTTCTACTATTACCTATTTTTTTTACTAAATAAAAATTTATTGACTACCTCCTATGTATAGAACCTAGTGTGATTGAGATACACCTCCAATGTGTCAGAAACTTTGAGATTTATATCAACAAAGAAAGCACGTTTTAACCAACATAAAGGGCAAGCTGTTATATAAGAGATTTAAAGTACCATAAGAATGCAAAGAAGCATGCATTAAAATATGTAACGTGTTGGTTGTGGTGTTTCAGGCCCTTAAACTCAGAACTTTGGGAGGTAGAGGTAGGTGGATCTCTTCCAAGTTCAAGGCTGGTCTGGTATATATAAAGCAAGTTCCAGGATAGCCAGGGCTGTTACACAGAGAAACCCCGGCTCAGAAAAACAAAAACAAAATAAAAAATATGTAATATGCATTCTTCTCTTGAGAAAAAACTTTTAAACTGAGATCTAAACTAAAGGAGTTGGGTAGTGCCATGCATGCCTGTAATTCTAGCACTCAGGACTTCAAGGCAACTTTGACTACACAGTGAGTTCTGGAGGTCAGCCTGGCCTACAAGAGACCCTAGTCTCAAAATAACCACAAAGGAGTGAATGGGCAGCCAAGTGAAGACCATTTCGGGTCGGTGACAGTGTGTGCAAACTCATGAAATTCAGGAAGTAGAGCTTGATGCTGGTAACGGTAGAGTCAGAGAAGGAAGCTGGTAAAGTCAGCTGTCTTGACTACAAAGTGAAAGACAGAAAAGGACGAGGATGCCAACGGGGTACCAGGGATTCTGGTTTAGAGCTGGGGATGTTAGCTCAGTTGGGAGAGGGCGCTTGTCAATCATGCGCCAGGTCCTGGGTTCAACCTCCAGCACCACCTGTATAATATCTGCACTTGGTGGCTGGAAGCAAGAGGATCAGGAGTTCAATGTCATGTTTACTTAGATAACCAGCTCTAGACCAATATACAGGAGATCCACCAACCACCAAGAAAAAGACTTCAGAGGAGATGGGGGGTTATTAATATTTCCCTCTTCCTTTTCCTAGTGTCAGGTATCAAACCCAGAGACTTATGTGTTCTAGGCAAGCACAATGGGCATCTTTCAAATTCTGCAAAGGCAACAACGATTCTACAGCCCCAGTGAACTGTAACCATTCCCAACATCACGCTAAAAGAAAGCAACATAAAACACTTGGTAACTTAAGATGGGCATGAGATACATTTTACAGTTGAATTGGCTTAGCTCTTAAACACATGTGCAGCAGCAGTGAGCAAGGGAGCCAAGCCCGCAGTTAGTTTTGCTTAGTTTGTGAAGGGGAAAATGAATTGGACATAAAAATATATGAATTAAGTCATCTCTTAAAGTCAGAGCGAGTCTCCTTGTGCCTAGATAGCAAAAGAATCAGGTTTACCTTGTGCCCCAAGGACCTACCTTGGGAGCATTGTGTCCCACAGGGACATGAGGTCCCCTTCTAGATTTCATTGCAAAGCGCATGATTTGTCTCTTCACAAAAATAAACAGCAATACAAAAACCTGCCCAAAAAGATTAGAATCATCCTTAATAACAACAATAATTAAGTGAAAAAACATTCTAAATGCCTGGGCTCAGGCTCTCAGAGCAGAATGTTGTGGGATAAAACTTAGGGCAAAGCCAGGTCTCTGAGGATAGGGTGGGTGTAAGGCTAATAGCAGGGAGGCGTGATATCTGGCTCTAGAATTTAAGAGGTTTTCAGTCAGGGGCGGGCGGTCTAAGGACACCAGGCAAAGCCTAGATACAGAGCTAGTGGCTGAGGAATGGAACCAAGGAACAGCTCACGAGGGTCTCGGCTGGGACAGACGCCACAGCAGGAATGGACTGGGGATCTCCTCACCAGGCTCCCGTATGCCATCACAAGCACAACATTCACTCCGGACAGCCAGTTACTGCTAGACGCCATCGTCTCTCTCCGCGAAGACCTGCTAGGATATTCCCGCCGCGCTTACGCGTTAGCCCAGCCTCAGCCAGGGAGCCTATGATCCTTGGAGTTCCCGGCCATTTCCTTTTGGTTTTGGGGACAAACCAAACTAGAAACGGTCAGAAAACATGGTGGATGGGGGGCGCTAGTTAAGCACAACGCCTTTCCGCTCCACCCCCGTCACGTGACCGCCGTCCGCAAGGAAACCTGGGAGTGCCCGGTGGAGAGACGCGGAATTACGCCAGTAAGAGGAAGCCGAGGCCGTCTGGGAGTCACGTGATGCAGGAGGAGCCGCACGGGGCGGGGGCGGGGGCGGGCCGGGCGCGCGGAACTCCGGAGCTGTGTTTCGTGGCGTGGCGGCGCGCGCACGCTGACGTGCACGGTCCTTTCGCGTCACGTGCCGAGGGACGCAGGAAGGCAAGTGGGAGGGGGAAGGCGCGAGAGCGAGCGCGAGAGGGAAAAGGAGGGAGGGGGTGGGGGAGGAGGGAATCTTCGATCACGTGACAGGGGCGGCGCGGCCCGGGGTGTCAGTGTGGAGGAGACTGAGGTAAAGTTGGGAGCGCAGCGGCGTTGGCGGCGGCGGCGGCGGCAGCGGCAACGCGGCGGGGCCGGGTATTGTCCGCGGCCCCTTTAAATCCGCGATCCCCTTCCCCCCTCCCTCCCTCGGCCCTGTCCCCTCCGTACCCCCTCCCGCGGTAGGCTCCCCCGCGCCGTGTGTCTCCCCGCTGTACACCCTTCTAGTTTTGCGAACCCGGGCGTCCAGCCTCCCCCCACCCCCCGTGTTGGCCGCCGGAGGTTTTGTTTATAGTTGGGTTCGCGGCCTACTGGGCCGCGCCAGAGCCGGGGCCTCGATTTGGGAGCGTGGCCGGGGCGGGGCTTGGGGCAGCCGGAGGGGGGGGGGCATGCGGCTAGAGCCTGAAGGGGGAGAGCGAGAAAGAGCGCGGGCGAGCGAGGCCCGGGGCCCAGCCTCAGCCTGAGGTAGGGTTCTCTACTAGGGCCAATGTCTGCGGAGAAAGCCTCCTCCCTTCCCAGTCCTCTATGGGCCTCTGATCCGGATCCGGCCTGGTCTGGGGGCGCGGAGGGGGGCGATGGGGTGGAGCTGCCCTAAACTCCCCCATGTGGCCCTCAGTTTGGAGTGCGGAGGATTAATTTGTTCCGGGTGGGAGGTAGAGAGGCGAATGGCCCCATGGGCTCTTGATGTGGCGCGGAGGGGGGTGAGGCTCCCATCCTCCGCGCGTGGGCTTCTGTCCTGTTCGTTTCCAGCCTCTTTGTCAGCTCCTCTTCCTCCCCTGCCTTCTTTCTTACCGACCCTCATCATGGAATATATGTTTTTCGGCAGTCTTTAGCTCCCTGTTGTCTTTAGTGTAGTTTTGGGTACCCAAGCCCTTATATTATTTGGGAAGCTGGACATAGAGGCCCCCATGGGTTGTATTCCGCCCGAGGGACGTCACTAAATCACTGGGCATTTGTTCATCCTTCTCATAATGGGAATGGAATTCCAGATTTCTTGAGACCCTTCACCTGGTGGACAGCCCCTAAATTGCTGTGCAAAGTGATGTCACAAACAAGAGACTGCTTTTCCACGATTCTTAAAATTTAGCCACCTCTGGTGTTGTGGAAAGACACCACAGTAAAAGGCGATTTTGTTGTTAACGTTTTTTTGTCTTTTTGCCTTTGACTCGCTGTGATTATTAATTGGAGAAATCCCTTTTTGTCTCCACCTCCCATATTCTGCGTTGGGGATATCTGATGTGATTGCTGGGAGGGTATGTGGGTCAGTTTGACAACCAGCATTACTAGAGATTAAAACATTTTGGATGTGTATCTGTTGATAAAACTGTTGTTGTGGTCCTACACCGTTGTTTTTAATTATTAGATTGCCCCAATGATTGTTTCTGTTGTGAATGGGAGACACCGCTGTCGTGTAAAATAGTGACGAAGGGCGAAATGTACTGCTCCCCGCCCCCAAAGTGTTTCTAACTCCGGAAGGCTCCTTAGAGTGAAGGTGGTTGGGGAATGGGACACAAGTCTTTGCAACTAAGCATCTAGGGATTAGTTGCTCTGCTAGAGGTGGTAAGCCTAACCCATCCCAGTCCAACTTTAGAATGTCTGAACTGTTTCTCAAATTAGATTGTAAGCTCCCTGAGAGCAGCAACTAAGTCACAATGCTTTTGTATTTCTTGAAGTATTGGACACATAGTAGATACTCAATAAATACTTATTGTTTATTTTTTTCAGTAAAATTTCTCTGGCTATTTTTTCAAGTAGCTGGCTTTCAAAATGTAGACAAGGGCACTTCTTTGTTGAACCCTGTACTTGTTCCTGTAGCATTCTCTTGGTTTCCAATACTTCTTTCTCATCCTATTTCCCTTAAGTACTTTTTTTCTTTTTTTTTAGAAGTTAACAAACATGGTCACTCACTCCCACTGTATAACTCTGGGTATTTGTCTTTGTTTGCTATTAAAAAGCTATTAATTCTGTGCCCTTAAGTGATCTGCCCAGATGATTTACTTTTGACCTGTTGCTCATTGTTACTAATAAGGAGGTGAAATATTCTTAGTTTCACATTTCGGTGTATTACCAAAGAGGGAAATGAAAATTAAAAGCAAGAATGATAAGGATTTTTTCCTGCTTAGTTATGTATTAAAGTATGACTTTGTAATATATTTGCATCTAGCTTGTAATGTGAAGTGGTTTATACAGCTAGTCTTATAGCTTGTATTTATGGTGTAATTCGCAAAAATTGATATTATACATGGAATAGAAATCATTCAGCATTTTTAAGCTACAGGAGTAAGTTGGCATTATCTTACAGCCAATTTTAAAATATAATAGTTAAAAAGCCATATGTTGATGATAAGGAATGTAGTGGAAGTCTTTGTTCTTGATCACATAAAAAACGATGTGTGCAATCTATTGACACTACTTGGTGAAGGATTTATCCTCTTTCTCTGTGTTATCCAAGAAATAGGTGAAGTTCATGTTCCTAATAGCTAGTCTTTGCATGTTTCTTTAGAACTTTAATGACTTCAAAATCTAGTGTCATCTAGGCAGCCTGGAATTGTCCTGTATAGTGTTTTCGCTAGTGAAAAAAATGTAGAGCAGGAAAGTATAAATTTATTTCCTTTCGAAAGGAATAAAACAATAAAAAGTAACCTGATTTTGAGCCCTCTATCATGGTGATGAATTTTTCTTCGTTTACTCAAAGCAGCCGCTGAGATTACATTATAAAACTATATGAATAAAGGGAACTTGAATTTAGTAGGACACTTAACTTGATAGAAACGACAGAAGCTTATGTCTAGTTTTGGGAAGGTTCTTGTGTTCTGTGTTTCTTTAAAGAGTGAGATCTCTCTGCAAATAGTCCTCAAAGTCATTTCCTAGAAGCCCTTTCTAATAAAACGTGTGATAGGTGCATTTGATTGGGGACAGATTTGGGATTCTCTTTGTATTAAGGTGAGTAGTGGAGAGTAATTGCCATTCTACTTACTTGAAAGTGTACGGGAGACCAACTGAAGCATCTGCAAAGGCATGTGTTGGAATTATCTAGAAAATGGATTCTGGGTAGTCAGTAGGACTAACACATGCCCAAGTAGAGTCATGAAGAGCTGAAACTGGAAAGAAAAGGCTAGTTATGAATTTGACTTTTCCCAAGTAGTAGAAGTCACACACAACAGTTGTAGGGCAGGTAAGGCTATGGCTTTTAATGTATGCTGGGTATATTGTTTTTCTCTTAGCTCCCTGTTAACGGTTATTAACTTAGGTCCTTAACTGAGTCATGCCCACAGCTCCTAAAATATTTTAAATTGTAATTACTTTGACTTATAGACTAACCTAGAAGGCTTCCCCTTCTCCCTCCCTTTTCTTCCTTCTTTCCCTAGCCCCATTTCTCCCTTCCTCCCACCTTTCCTTCTTTCATGTCTGTCTTGTCTTTTGTGACAGGATCTTACTGTGTTGCCCAGGCTGGCCTCAAATTTGCAATCCTCTCTGGTCAGCTTTCCAAGTGCTGGGATTACAGGTATGTACTGTGCCCAACTCCTGGAAGGCATTTATTTTCTAGGGTTCGTTAATTATCTTCTTTTGTCAAAGACACTTCAGTTACTTTCATATGTATGGAAAGCTTTTTAATATTGATGATGTTTTTGCTAATTTGCAAGATAACAGTAACAAAATTATGTTCTTAATATCTTTTTAAAAATAGTGACACAGGCCAGCACTTGGGAGGCAGAGACAGGAGGATTGCCTTGAGTTTGAGGCCAGCCAAGGCTACATAGTGAGACTGTCTTCGAACAAACATTACACATGCTTTATATACAATTTTGGATTCAGGATTTGTTGATCTGCCTTAGACAAAAAAATGGATTAATAGCCATATTTAAACAGCAACATAAAATGTCTCAGTGGTACTCACCTGTAGTTACAGCACTTGGGAAGTAGAGGAAAGATTAAGGTTTTCAAGGTCAGCATTGCTACATTGTGTTTGAGACCAGATCAAACCAAAACCGAAAATGTATCTCAAGAAGGGGAATCTTGAGTTGAGAATGTAGCTGAGTGGTAGAGAGCTTGCCTTGTATCTCAAGAAGGGGAATCTTGAGTTGAGAATGTAGCTGAGTGGTAGAGAGCTTGCCTAGCATATGAAAAGGCCTGATTTTGATTCCTCAGCACCAATAGAACTGAAATTCATAATGGGTTAAAAAAAAAGTGAATTTCCTTGGTTTGTTCCTTTGAGAAAATTAAAGTGATTGGTGGTAAAGTTCTGGTAAAACAGAATTAAAGACATTTTACCTACATTTAACCATCTCTTTTTTCTTCTTCAGTATTCTTCCTTGTAAATACTGTTATTTGTATATACTGTAAATGATGACGTCGGTGGGCACTAACCGAGCCCGGGGAAACTGGGAACAACCTCAAAACCAAAACCAGACACAGCACAAGCAGCGGCCACAGGTAATGAACCCAAGGATGTGAATCCCTGACTACTAGCTAGCTGTTGTGGTTTCCATGAAATGTAGCATCATTCTGTACTTTGGACTGGTTATTTAGGTCCCTTAATCTTGTTATCTATTCCTTGGCTCTTTTTGTTTCAGGCCTGATAACTGTCAGTGACATACTATGATATAGCACATTTAATTTTTCGTTGCTTAATATTGGGAGGCTTAGGGCTTCATCTTAAGTACCGTGTTAGGTATGTCTAACAGTGTTTTTCATTTGGTATCTGAGCTAATTAAGTAGTACATTACTTATTTTTTGGTTCTATGTTGTAATTTCTAAAGTATTTATCACGATATCATGATTTTTTGTGTGTATGTGGTTTTCTTCTCTCTCTCTCTCTCTCTCTCTCTCTCTGTTTTTCGAGACAGGGTTTCTCTGTGTAACAGCCCCAGCTGTCCTGGAACTAGTTCTTGTAGACCAGGCTGGCCTCGAACTCACAGAGATCTGCCTGCCTCTGCCTCCCGAGTGCTGGGATTAAAGGCGCGTGCCACCACCGCCCAGCCAATACCTTTCATCTCAAAGATTTTGACTTATGCTCTTATTTTCTCCTAAGGTCTTGAGACCCTACCTGAGTTTTCCTTTTCCATGAGAAGCTAGGACTTTCACTATAACATTATAAATTAACAAATGAGACACCATAGAGCAGTGTTGTTTTTTTTTTAAGTAATATATTTACTTTTATTTCATTTGCATTGGTATTTTGCCTGCATGTATGTCTGTGTGAGAGTGTCAGATCTTGGAATTAGAGACAGTTGTGAGCTGCCATGTTGTGGGGACCTAACCATAAAAATATTTTCATTGCTATTTCATAACTAATTTTGCTGCTGTTATGAATTGTAATGTAAATATCTGATATGTAAGATATCTGGTATTCAACCACTGTGAAAGGGTCATTCCACACACAAAGGGGCAGGACCCACAGGTTGAGAACCACTGCCATAGACCATAGTAAGTCTTAGAAAAATAAATTAACCTTGGGTATTAAGTTTGATTTAGATGTGCTATAAATCACAAAATCCATAATTAGTGTTATGTGTGTTGGTACCAATGTGAGTTAATTACTTAAATTGAGCTATTGTCCAAATATATTGAATACATAAGACTAGACTGAAGGTTTCCCCATATGCTCCTTGACTTTCTTTTTCCCCTTTCCCTTTTCTGTTTCCTGGCTTTCTTCCAGTCTTGCTATGTAGCCTTGACTGTTTTGGGACTCAACTATGTATTCCAGGGACCTCAAACTTGGAATCTCTTGTGTCTCAGCTTAGACATGTGCCGTCATCACGATCTGCTCCCTCTTTTCTCCAAATAAATAAATAAACTCCTTTTTTTTCTCTCTTTTTTTCTTTTTCAGAGACTGGGTTTCTCTGTGTTGTCCTGTATGGCCTTGAACTGACGGAGGCAGGCAGATCTCTGAGTTTGAGGCCCTCCTAGTCTACAAGAGTTAGGACTGCTAGGACTGTTACACAGAGAAGCTCTACTTCAAAAAACAGCAACAAAAAAGCTGGGTGGTTGTGGTATACACTTTAATCCCAGCACTTGGGAGGTGAGGCAGGTGGATCTCAATGAGTTTGAGGCTAGCCTGGTCTACCAAGCGAATTCCAGGACAGCTAGGGCTGTTACACAGAGAAACCCTGTCTTGAAAAACCAAAAAATAAAAAATAAAAATTAGAGTAGAAAACAGAAACCCAAATACTTTAATGTGAATTAATGTCCAGATATTTCAAAGTGGTAATGTAATTTCAAGATGAAATCCCCTTAAACTATGAAACATTGTTAAAGTTCATTGCCTCTCAAGTTATAAAATAGTACTTCACTCTGTATTTGCCATTCTTTTTAAGTATCTTAAACATTATTTTGTTTTTTTTTAGGTAGGGTTTTTCTATCCCTGGCTGTCCTGGAACACACTTTGTAGACCAGGCTGGCCGCAGTTTCAGATCTGCCTGCCTCTTCCTCCCGAGCTCTGGGACTGAAGGTGTGCGCCGCCACTGGTCTTTGTCTAGGTTTTGTTTTTGGAGATAGGGTTTCTCATTTGTAGACTAGGCTGGTCGTGAACTCAGACGTCTGCCTGCCCCTTCCTCTCAAGTATTGGGATTAAAGGTGTATGTCACTACTACCCTGCCTTGTTTAATTTTTTTATGTAAGTTTTTGTGGTGCTGAGAATTGATCCTACAGCTTTGAGTAGTCTGGGTGAAGAGATTCATTCATTGTGCTGTCTCCCCAGCCTTGTTTTTATTTACTGTTTTTGAAATTTTGAGACAGGAGCTCATAAAGTTGTCTAGACTGGCCTTGAACTCATTCTGTAGTCCAGGTCAGCCCTGAGCTCGTATTTTCTTGCCTTCACCTCTCAAGTAAATAGGATTACAGACTTGAATCAACAGACTACCTTTTTTTGCAGGGGATCTTGCATTGCTGAGGATTGAACCCAGAGCTACCAGTTGAACCTAGCTACTTGCTAGGCAAGTGCTTTACTGCTGAGCTACATCTACAGTTTACTGCTTTTTGGCGGGGGGGTGGGGGGGGGGAATTGAGATAGGGTTTCTCAGTGTTAACAGTTCTAGCTGTCCTAGAATTCAATCTGTAGACCAGGCTGGCCTCAAACTCACAGAGATCCAACTGCCTCTGCCTCTGGGATTAAAGACGTGCTACCACTGCCTGGCTATTTTATTTTATTTTATTTCCTTTTTTTATTATAAGAAAAAAGAAACTAGGATGCTAGAGAGTAAAAAGTTTACTACTTAGGTCCCTCTTAGTTAATTTCTTATCTCTTAATTAAAGTTTCTTGATTCTATCTCAATTCCTAGGCTACTGCAGAGCAAATTCGGCTTGCACAGATGATTTCGGACCATAATGATGCTGACTTTGAGGAGAAGGTAAAACAAGTGAGTATCCAACTAGTTTTCTTTAAGCTAAGAAAATATCAGAATGAAAGTAGTATTAAATGTCATTGATGCTTACATTGAATAATTGTATATACATTGAACATAATTATCCTGGATAGTGAGATGGCTCAGTGGGGAAAGTGCTTGAGAACCAGGCTTTGAATCCCATAAAACCTGGTAAACCATTTATAGGAGCACACATCTGTAATCCCAGTGCTTTACTGTGAGATGGGAAGTGGAGACAGGAAAATCTGAGCTTTTATATACAGTGGTGAACAACCAAAGACAGGCTGTCTGAAGATGGAAATGTAGGACTGACACTGAGGCTGTCCTCTAGCCTCCACATACGGACTGTGATGAGCACATTCCTGCTACATACATAGAAATTTAAGTACACATATGCACACACAGGGAAAAATAATTACATTCAGTGTTAGCTTGGACTATTAAATAATTGTTTTCATTGCTTATATACTTCATCCCTTTGAATAATTAATGTTGTCCAAAAAGTTTTATCTTACAGTTTTATTCTGTGTGTTCGGATATACACAGAATCTTGTGAAGACTAAATTGGATCTATGAAGTGTGGAAAATGATATATAGAACAGAAACTTGTGTGTTTTAGCTTGATTCTCCATTTGATGTTTAATTACTTTGAATATTTTTGACCTCACTCCTAAGCCATGAGTGTTAAATTTTTGCTTTTCATACATTTGGATATGTTTGTAGGTTTCATGTTATGGTACTCAGTGTGGAGGCAATATGATAAGTTGTGGGGGTTGGTTTTCTCTTCCTGTCTGTAGTTTCTAGGAATTGAACTCTAGTTGTCTGATTTAGTTGCAAGTACCCTTACCTGCTTAGCCATCTCTTAGACCTTAAAAGTTTTTCTTTAGAAAGTACAATTATGTTTTATATATGTTGCTCTTTAATCTTGTTTCTTTAAATTGTAGCTGGTGTCTCCTCCCTTCATCTGGTTTCTTTTATGGAGTATAACTTGCTTATGGTTACTGATTTTTCTCTTTCAGTTGATTGATATCACAGGCAAAAACCAGGATGAATGTGTGATTGCTTTACATGACTGCAATGGAGATGTCAATAGAGCCATCAATGTTCTTCTGGAAGGAAATCCAGATACGGTAGAGTGCTAATAGTGGGGTCCTGGGTTGGGAAGCTAGTAATTCTAAAAGCATCCAGTGGGCAGATGATCTTAAGCCAACATATCCTTTCTCTAAATAGAATAAGAAACTTCCATGGAGATTGTGGTATATTACAAATATTATACTTTATATATACTTATCCTCTTCATGAGCATCATAGGAAAAAAAGTGAAGTCTGGAATAAGTTGTTCATTCCACAAGACTGATTTCAAGGCTTATAACGCTTGGGTTACTTTGAATTAGATGTATTACTTACAGTCTTGATTACTAATCATGGAAGATTTGTTCATTTTAGTTGCTGATAAAGAGTTACAAATTGCTAGATTCTAAATAGAGGAATTTCCTCTAATATTTATTAGCTTCATATCAATGTGCTGTTTTAATGCTTAAATAGTTTTTTTCTGCTAGTTAAAAACAAGCTATATAAGCTGTTGACATTCCTGGGTCTGATAGAGAATATCTTGGAACATCGCTGTGTTGGAATTTAGACAAACTGCTCTCTTATCTCCTTCCCACCTAATAAGACTTTTTCTTTTTGTTGTCATGTTTTTAACAACAGAACACTATCTTACTACATTTGTGATATTGCTACAGCACTAGAGAACTTTTATGTGAGAAGATCATTTTGAAACATTTCACTATACTTGTCTTACACTGAGGATTTTTGATTGGGATAGATTTCATCCTTTAATGTATCAATTAAAGATGTTCATTTGTTTTTCTGAGATAGGGTTTCTCTGTGTATTCCTGGCTGTCCTGGAAGTCATTCTGTAGACCAGGCCATTCTTGAACTCAGAGATCCACCTGCCTCTGCCTCTAGAATGCTGGTATTAAAGGCGTACATCACCACCACCTGACTCAACTGTTTTAAGATATCAACTGTCAGCAAGCCACTACAAAATTATTAATTTCTTAGGATAAAAGCAAATAGCGGGAAATGGGTTTACTTTTATTTTTAATTTTTACTTACTGTCTCACAATTTCATGTACATATAGTATATTTGATCATATTTTCCCCATTAGCCTTTCTTACCTTCTTCTGCCTCCTGCCAAACTTCTTTCCAACATGTCTTGCTCCTATTTTACTGCTTATGTGTGTACCTTTAATTAGACTTGGGTGTGTGAAAATGGGTTGGGAGTTGCTTACTTGAGCAAGGGTAATTTTTCAGTGCTACATCACTGAGTAATATGATTCCCCCTCTTCCAGCAACCATTAGCTGCCTGTATCTCCTTAGGCAGGGGTGGGGCCTTTTGAGCCCTTGTCCCATCCATGATGGAATGTTGATGGACCTAGTCTTGTGCCAAGTCACCACTGCTGATAGGAGTTACTGGTGTAGTTGCCATGTTATATCCAGAAGATGCTTTTGACAGCACTCCTTCCTATCCTCTCTGGCTTTTACATTCTTTGAGCTATGTTCTGACATGCCCCTCAGTCTTGGGAGGTGCTGCAGCTATCCTACTTAGGGCTGAGTGTTCAGCACTTACTTACCCTCACCACTGTGGTCAATTATGACTCTATCAAATGTTGCTCACAACAAAAAGAAAAAAAGAATTTGTTTAGAACTGGATGTGGTGCATGCTTTAATTCCAGTACTGGGTGGACAGAGGCAGACAGGTATCTGTAGGTTCTAGGCCAGTTTGGTCTACATAGTGAGTTCAAAAATAGCTAAGGCTGTATAGATCTCGTCATGAAAAAACAAAAAGTAAAAATTTAGTTTAATTCCCTGTTTATTTGGTTGCTTTCTCCTTCCTTCCTTCCTTCCTTCCTTCCTTCCTTCCTTCCTTCCTTCCTTCCTGTATGTGTGTATGTAACAGGGTTTTAGCGTGTGCGTGTGTAACGGTTTTATCCTTACATCAATCTTCTGCCGTAGTCTCCTGAGAATTAGTGTTTTCAGTGTGTGTTCATATGTGTGGTGGGGCAGGTACAAGTGTGTGAGACTAGAGAGTAACCTCTAGTGTTGTTCCTCAGCCATTTATTTTGTATTATTATTAAGATTATTAAGACAAGGTTTCTCTGTAGCTTTGGAGTCTGTCCTGGAACTCTGTAAAGACCATGATGTAATTAAACTCATCGAGATCCACCTTTCTCTGCCTCCCAAGTGCTGTGTTTTAAGGTTGTCACTACCTCCTGGGTATTGTATTTTTTGAGACAAAGGGCTCTCTCAGAAGATCTGGAACTCAGACAAGCATCAGGGATCTTCCTGTCTTCATCTCTCCAGTACTAGGATTACAAGTATATGCTACCATGTTGGATTTTTAATGTGAATACTGGGGCTCAAACTCAGGTTCTCATACTTGTGTGGCCAAGCACTTTAACTACTTGCTGTAAATGGAGATTGTTTGCTCCCGGCCGCCCAGACCTGAATAATCATGCAGAAGCTATATTAATTACAACACTATTTGACCTATTAGCTCGGGCTTCTTATTGCCTAGCTCTTAAATATTAAAATAACCCATTTCTATTATTCAGTCTATCATCACGAGGCTGTGACTTACCAAGTGAGATTCCCATGGCCATCTCCTTTGGCAGCTACATGGCGTCTTCTTGACTGTACCTATCTTTCTCTCTGTCTTTGTTCGGATTTCCCACTTGGCTTTACTCTGCTAAGCCATTGGCCAGAACAACTTTTTATTACCAATGGTAATAAAACATATTCACAGCATACAAAGGTGAATTGCACATCAGCTTGCTATCTCTCGAGCCCTGTACATTTATAGGAGTGAAATGTAAACCTCAAACTGATACACTCCTACTTCAGTTCCCACCGCCATCACTCCTCGGTGCTGGGATTATAAGTGAAGACCACCATGCACCATGTCTGGCTTAAAATATTTATTTTTGTTTATGGATAGTCTTGTTTTACTATTATTTTGTGTTTTTAAAAAATTTACTGATTTTTTTTTTGTGTGTATGTGTGATATGTGTAGGGGTATGTGCATATGGAAGTCAAAGTCTAGCAGTTGGGTTGGTTTTCAAGGCAAGTCTAATTACCTGGGAGCTTTCTCACTGGTTGTCCTTATGCCTTTTAAAAGTTCTTAATTTTTCTTTATAGAAATTATATTTTGCTTATTTTCTCTCACCTTGTGGCTTTTGTCTAGTGCTGTAAATCTGATCTCACTATATCAAAAAGGGAAAACAAGCTACAGAATATAAGCTTAGGGCATATTTAAATCAGCTACAATAATAAATCAAATGGGGAGTCAGTGCTGCTGGCGTTGAATTTTTTTAATATTTATTTATTATGTATACAATATTCTGTCTGTGTATGCCTGCACGCCAGAAGAGGGCACCAGACCTCATTACAGATGGTTGTGAGCCACCGTGTGGTTGCTGGGAATTGAACTCAGGACCTTTGGAAGAGCAGGCAGTGCTCTTAACTTCTGAGCCATCTCTCCAGCCCCACATTGAATATTTTCTAGTGGACGAGATTATAAAAACCAGTGTCTAAAGATGATCAGAGTAGTAGTGAGTAGTAATTCTTTTTCCTTACAGAACTCAGTCTGGTCCCTGAAGCTAATAGACACACAGATTTCTTTTTCGAGACAGGGTTTCTCTTGTGTAGCCCTGGATGTTCTGGAACTCACAATGTAGAGCAGTCTGGCCTTGAACTCAGATCTGCCTTCATCTGCCTCCTGAGTGCTGGGATTAAAGGTGTGGGCCACTACTGCCCAGCTCAAAATTTCTTAAGCTGTGGATCCTGAGAAAATAATTGTACCAGATTTCACCTCTGGTGTACTACTTGTAGTCCATATTGATCAGTCACAGGTGCTCTACCTTTCTTTAGCATTCCTGGGAGATGGTTGGGAAGAAGAAAGGAGTCTCAGGACAGAAGGATGGTGGACAAACTGAATCAAATGAAGAAGGAAAAGAAAATCGAGACCGCGACAGAGACTATAGTCGGCGACGTGGTGGGCCACCAAGACGGGGGAGAGGTGCCAGCCGTGGACGAGAGTGTATGCATGGGGCTTTATCAAAACCAGCTGTGGGTCAGTAATGTCTAGACTCCAGGGATGTGTCCGGCCCCTGCTGGGCAGGGCCCTGGAGCTGTTATGTCACCCATTGCTTTTCTCGCCACCCATTTGTCAAAGTCCTGACATCTTTTACATGTAGCCTTCCCATAACAGTCACTAGTACATCACTAAAAAGCCATGTAGTCATCGGTAAAGTTACTTGACTCAGCTCTCTCTGTGTCTCATCACTATTTCTTTAGTAACCTTCATGCTCCATCCTACCAAGTCATGTTCTCTTAGTTTTGTGTCCTTGACACTGTGTTCAGTATTACGTATATATCAATATAAAGTAGGTATCTTCATTGACCTTGTTCTGGCTGTGTATGTTTTATATTTCAGTTCGGGGCCAGGAAAATGGATTGGATGGCACCAAGAGTGGAGGACCTTCTGGAAGAGGCACAGACAGAGGCAGAAGAGGCCGTGGCCGAGGCAGAGGTGACAGTTTGGTGGGGAGGTGATAAATAGGCATTTACCTTAGTATGGTTAACAGGCAGATATGTACTAGTGTATATATTTGTGCTGGGTAGGATGGGAAAGAAAGTAGCTAGTCTTGCTAATGTAATACACTTGTTTGAAGATTCAGCAGTGTGTGTGAGCATATTGTATGTGTGTTTGTGGGTGGATGGGGAGCCAGAGGTCAACCTTAGGTGACAGTGTTCCCCAAGTACTTTTTATTTTCTAGTTTTTCATATTTTTAGTGTTATTTATTGTTTTTAAATGAGCTATACATTTTTCCCTACTCCCTTCTCTCTCTTCCCTCTCCTCTTACACTCCCTCTCCTGCCCTCCACACTCCCAATTTACTCAGGAGATCTTGTCTTTCAACTTAGGCCTTTATTAAACCTCCTTTCTCCCCCCCCCCCCGAAAAGATTATATTTGCATGATGATAAACAGTGCGTTAAGAGATTCTAAATTTCTTTTTTCACTCTACTTCTTCCTCCTACCCATTTCCTTGACTCTGTTTAAAGTTTCTAAGAGATGACTAAAGGGTTTTTTGTTTTTCTGTTTTTTTATTTTGCTTGTATATGCTGGGCAAGAACTCTAACCTTGGACTGGAGAGATGGCTCAGAGGTTAAGAGCTCTGACTGCTCTTCCAGAGGTCCTGAGTTCAATTCCCAGCAATCACATGGTGGCTCACAACCATCTGTACCCTTTTCTGGCCTACAGACATATATGCAGACAGGACACTGTATACATAATAAATTAATTAATTAAAAAAAAGAACTCTAACCTTAGGTTATAACCACAGTAGAGGGCGTAATTCTAAATTACAGATCTGTAATTCTGTAGGTTCTGGAAACCAAACCCAGGTCTTCTATAAGGACAGAAAGCACTCTTAACCACTGAACAATTTCCAGTTAATGTTAAAAGTAGCATTATTTTATCTTTATTTACTTGGTTTTTTTGAGGCAGGATTTCTCTGTGTAGCCTTGAATTTACTTTGTAGATCAAGCTGTTCTTCAACTCAGAGATCTGTCTGCCTTTCCCTCCTGAATGCTGAGATTAAAGGCATGCACCATCAGTGCCTGACCTTCAAAGTACCATTGTAACCAATCCATAAATTTTAAATGAATGATTATTTATTTATTTAGGATAGTGTTGAAAAAGTGACATTAAAACACATTTGGCTTTAAGACCTTTTTTCTTTGTGGCTGGGCAATGCTGGTAAATGTCACTCCATTACTTCCCAGCTCAAGGTCTGTCCCACCATCTTACCCCCATGTTAAGTAATATAAAATCACTTAATTATATTTTAATTTATTTTGTGTGCATATATGTGTGATACATAGGTGGATGGCAGAGGAACTCTCCATAATTGAGTCCTGAGGATTAAACTCAACTCATTAGATTTGGCAACAAATATTTCTACTCCATTGAGCCATCTCACTATTCCTGTTTGTTTGTTTTGTTTTTTTTGGAGATGGGTTCTCTTTAGTTTTGGAACCTGACCTAGAACTATCTCTTGTAGACCAGGCTGGCCTCAAACTCACAGAGTTTCACCTGCTTCTGCCTCCTCAGAATCACTCTGTAATTTTAAATCCCAACCTTTTTCTGGTTTTAAGACTTGTATTTTTTTTGGTAAGCTTTTACTTACTTTTTGTTTGTTTGTTTTTGAGACTAGGTCTCACTATGCAGCCCCTGGCTATATAGACCAGGCTGGGGCCTTAAACGCACAGAGATTAACCTGTTTCTACTTCCTGAGTGTTAGAACTGCAGATGTGTGCCACCACCCTTTACCAAGTAATTATTGTAATAGCTTAGGCAAACTTACCAATTATTCCACTCCAATTATGTCAACAAAGTTGACTTGGTTGTTAAAGATGAAACAAATTATTATGAACCATAAACTATTAGATTCTTAACACATTTCAGAAATACTACATTAAAGAAATAAGGAGACATAGTACTGGTAAGGAAAGAAAAATTAAAATTCTTGAAAAAGAAAAGCCCCTCAGCTTTTTATCAGTAAGACAACCATCAGAAATGTTTCCTGTAAAAAGCCAAAAAACAAAATAAAAAAAACTGGTGTTGAAGAGTGTTTGTTGTTCTTGCATAGTGTAATATGAAGGCTGCTTTTTTTGTCCTGGCCGTACAGCCCCAAAATAATCATAGAAACTAAACTGTATTCATTAAATCACTGCTTGGTCCATTAGCTCTCGCTTCTTAATGGCTAACTCTTACATCTTAATTTAACCATTTCTATTAATCTGTATATCACCATGAGATCGTGTCCTACCAGCAAAGTTTCAGCGCATCTACCTCCGGCCACAGATCCATGGTGTCTCTTGACTCTGTCTTCTTCCTCCCAGCATTCCGTTGAGTTTTCCCCATCTAGCTCTGTTTCCCTACAGCTCTGTTATAGACCCAGAGCCTTTATTTGTTAGCCAATCAAAGAAACACATAGACAGAAGAACCTCCTACACCACCAGAGAACTTGGGTTCTGGTCCCAGCATCCACAGAGTGCCTCACAACCATTTGTAAGTCCTGTTTTAGGAGATGTAATGCTTGCTTTAATCTTTTCAAGCTCTTCTCGCACATGTGTGATACACATACATACACTTTGAAATGGTGTTCCATTTACATAGCATGTTCAGTCCTGGCAAGACTATATAGTGAGACCATGTTTCTGAAGAATAATCAAGTAAAAATAAATATATTTTTTAAGCAGTCAAAAAATCACCTGGATGGTCATTCGGCTTAATGGCAAGGCTGGCCTAGCATGCATTGGGTTTGATACCTTGCACTGAGGTGGGAGAGTGCAGTATTTATCCAAAACAAAAAGTCTGACTAAATTCACATTCGTGGATAAGTATGGCAGTCTGCTTATTTTACCAGATTTTGACCAAAGCACCACCACCACCAAAAACCCCTAAATGCTTGTAGAGAGCGGCGACAGTGCTGAGGGAGAGGAAGAGGTGGTCTGCACTTCTGCCCCTTCACTGAGAGCCTCTCTGGCCGGGTCCCATGGGGCTGCAGAACCTTCTCTGAGGTCTTCAGTGCTCTTGTCAGCCACCGCTGGCCATTGTTTTCTGAATAACATCAATTATGTTATCTATTAATGAGACACTGTAGGAGGAAATTTGCACAGAAACCAGCGAACAAACAGAAAACCAAGATAACTTTGGGTTCAAGATTAGTTTCAAAACTTGTAAGATGATACAACTTTTTTGCTCTGAGTTTGGCTCTAGTAAGCTTTGGTGGAAAGCTCTGGTTTTAATTGGCCTCTTTCTCCCTTTTCTGTTTCTCTTCACTTACTGTTCTTTGATCTTAAACAGTCCTACTTTGTATTTTGGGTGAATTTTCTACTTTTTGAAAAGTTTGCAAGGTTATTTGGGAAATTGTTCTCTATGTACACTTCACAACATCTGGCATCTATTTATCCTTAGTACTTCATTGATAATGGAGAGTCCACAAAGGACTTAAGGTGGTGGGCTGGTTAGCACTGTTCCTCATCTCTCCTGTATATTCAGACCCACCGATTCAGAATTGTCAGTTGCAATTTCATAAACCCAGTTAAAGGAACAGCTAAAAGTGACACAGAATTTTTCTTTTAAAAAACTATTTATTTGTTTGTTTGTTTATTTATTTATTTCATATTCAATACTCTGTGTGTATGCCTGCAGGCCAGGCCAGAAGAGGGCATCAGAACTCATTACAGATGGTTGTGAGCCACCATGTGGTTGCTGGGAATTGAACTCAGGACCTTTGGAAGAGCACGCAATGCTCTTAACTGCTGAGCCATCTCTCCAGCCCCCAGAATTTTTCTTTCTTGCTTTCTTGCTGGACCAATTGAAGAATGCATCTGGCACCTTTGGGTTTTTTTTTTGTTTTTTTTTTTTTTTTTTTTTTTTTTGAGACAGGCTTTCATTGGCCTGTAGCTCACTAGTAGTCTGTTTGACTGGTCAGTGAATCCCAGGGATCCATCAGATTGAGGTTTTATGCACGGATGTCAAACACTTTGTTAGGTCTCCCTAGCCTAAAACTCAGTAGTCAAAGACTTAAACAACAAATAAACAGCTATTGACAGTAATAATTGTCCCGGGTTAAATTAACTGGTGTGTTCCATAGGACTGAATGAAAGAAAATTTGAAAGCAACCACTTGCTGTTCATAAGTGTCTGGGCTGGTAAGGTGTTCAGTATCAACTTTTACAATATGCCTATTTTTTTCTGCAGGTAGCTCTGGTAGGAGAGGGGGAAGGTTTTCTGCTCAAGGAATGGGGTAAGTTTCATTGATTTCTAATTTTTCACCCTAAGAATCTTAGCCAAAATGAGATGAGAATGTTCGTTTGCTTTTTGAAGAGAGCTCTGCTTTCTTACTAACCTGAGCTGGCTTTAAGCTCACAGTCCTCTGCCTCAGCCTCTCAAATGGTGGTATTATAGAGGTGTACTGTGATACCTGGTTGATTTGTAGATGAATCAAAAAGTATAGATTTGTGCTCTTTTCTCAGATTCAGGCATTTACCATCTGGGTCACTTGTGTATAGCTTATGCTTTGCCATTTTGCATTGGCTAATAAGAAAAACAAGCATGTGAGATTATAGAATGGGCAGTGAGAAATTCATTTCCCTTAGGAAGGTAATGGTTTTATTCTGATTGTTTTATTTGAGTTAATATTTGTTGACTCTGCTAATGAAGTTAGAAATTCAAATCTTTCTTTTTTCCCCCAGAACCTTTAACCCAGCTGATTATGCTGAGCCAACCAATACTGATGATAACTATGGCAATAGTAGTGGCAATACATGGAACAACACTGGCCACTTTGAACCAGATGATGGAACAAGTGAGTGACTTTTCTGTCTTTGGGATTTTTTGGCATGGTGCTGTGGATTCAAAAATCAGGGGCTGTGCATAATAGTTAAATGCTCTACCATGGAGATGTACTCAGTCCTGGAAATAACTTTGTTTGAATCATTTCTGTTATCTTATTTTAAGGTTATACTTAGATTTAAAAGCAGAGAGCACCCAAGCAGTGGTGGTACACACCCCTTTAATTCCAGCACTCTAGAGGCAGGCGCAGGTAGATCTCTTGAGTTTAAGGCCAGCCTGGACCACATAACGAGTACAAGCACAGCCAAGGATGAACAGAAAAACTGTGCCTCAAAAAGCAAAATAGAAAAAACAAAACCAAAAAACTCAAAGTGAAATTTTTAAGACCTGAAATAGAGATGATTATATAGGGATGAAGAGTTATAGAAATGTTAATGTGTGTATTTTTGGTTAGCCATGGTTTTGTTAACATATCTTGATCACTGTTTTATGGTGTTGTGCTTCCTCTTCCCCCTTAGTATTGTTTTGTTTTTAACATACTTGCAAGCTGGCCTGGAACTCATTTTTTTGTTTTCGCTTCCTAAGTGCTGGCGTGATAGAGGTGTGTCAGTCAGTACACCTGACCCGATATCAATCCTCGCTTAAGAAAATTTTGTACGTTTTGTTATTGACAAGACTAGATCTCCTATAAACTATGTAACTGAGGATTGCTTTGAATGAACTCCTGGTCTTCCTGCCTCTACCTGTCCAGGAATTATATGTAGGTGCATACACTATAACTGGCTTTAAAATAGACTTTATCATCACCATCTTAATGATAAAGAATAAGACTGAAAAAGATTATGAATTTACTTGTATTTGAATTCAGAACTATTTGACTCTAAAACTTTATGTTCGTTGCATTATTTCATATGGCTGCTTCTATCTCTGTATTTCCTTTAGTGTTCTCTATTAGGGTAGTTTCATCTTTTTTGTATAATTAAACCAATTAAGTTACTTATTGTCAAGATTAACAGGACTCAGAATCAAAGTCAACACTATTGATTTGTTTTCTGATAATAAAATAGAAATATTATTCCCTTATTTCCTCCAAGGTTTTTTTTTTTTTTTTTTGTTTTTTGTTTTTTGTTTTTTGAGACAGGGTTTCTCCATGTAGCCTTTGCTGTTCTGGAACTCACTCTGTAGACTAGTCTGGTCTCACAGAAATCTGCCTGTCTCTGCCTCCAGAGTGCTAGGATTAAAAGTGTGTACCCCAACATCCAGTTTGGAATGTCCTTTTTTTATTTTCATTTTTTGATGTATCTTAGTATCATATCAAGAAGAGTACTTCTAGTTCTTCATTAAGTGGACACTTGTTAGAGTATTTATAGGATTTGAATAAAATCACATTTTCTGGCTGACTTTTGTACCTCATCTAGGTATCATGTAAATGTTTAATGATACATATCATCATTATGGGATACACCAAGTTATGTTCAATGGTAAAAGACAATGTCCTGTTTAATGAGAGCAGCTCCAAAATCTTTAAGAATGTTTTTGTTTTGTTTGATATCTTCATGGTGCTGGGGATTGAACCAGGGGAATGTGCATGCTAAACAAGAGCACTGTCCTTGGCCTCTAGAGTGCCTTCTTTTTTTGTGATATCATCTAACTTTTCCTGTCTGAGCTGACACATGAGAACTTGTTGTTCTTCCTGTTTATAAAGAGGTCCGGCCTTGTGATGGTGGCACACACCATTAGTCCCAGCATTTGGGAGGAAGAGGCAGGTAGATCTCTGAGTTTGAGGCTCGCCTGGTCTACAAATTGAGTTCCAGGACAGCCAGAGCTACGTAGAGAAACCCTGTCTCAAAAAGAAAACAAAAAAGAGGTCTCGGTTTAACATGGGCCTGAATTTTGTTTGTTGACATGTTATCATTAAAATTTTAAAATTTTACTATGTGTGTATATGTGTATATGCATATACATATATAAATATATAAATGTTTTGAGTGTTTTGTTTGTATGTATGTCTGTATACAGTTTGTGTGCTTTTTACCTGTTCAGAAAAGGGTGTTAGTTAGATCTCTTAGAACTGGAGATTGGATAGTTATTTACTGCTATGTGGGTGCTGGAAATTGAACCTTGGTCCCTGGAAGAGGCCAGTGTTCTTAGTCATGGAGGCATCTTCCAGACTTTTAAAAAAGTTTTAATATTTACCATGGGTGAAGGCAAAATTGAGGTACTGAAAATTGTGATCATCTTATTAGGTTTTCCTATCAATTGGCTATAAAATGATGTTTTCACTTAATACAATGTATAGACTTAGACTTTAGAATTGTTCTTTATTCATTAATTAGTTTTGTAGAGGCGCTGGTAGCCGTCTCCATAGGAAAAATTACTTGTTTTTACTTACAGTGTATTCTTGAATATTTAGCTTTTTAATCTTGGGAAGAAGAGATAGTGGCAATGAAGTGACTGTCTTTTAGTTTAGAATAGAAAACTTAGAGAGGTGTGTGTGTGTGTGTGTGTGTCAGGAACCGGGGATAGGGGGGAGAGTGAGGAAGAAATGATTCCTGGTCATTATCCATAGCTATCTTTAACTAAGAATCTGGTTAGTAAACAAGGACTGTTGTAATGATTAGAAAAGATCAGATTTTTTGTTGTGTTTTTTTTTTTGTTTTTTTGTTTTTTTGTTTTTCGAGACAGGGTTTCTTTGTGGCTTTGGAGCCTGTCCTGGAACTAGCTCTTGTAGACCAGGCTGGTCTCGAACTCACAGAGATCCGCCTGCCTCTGCCTCCCGAGTGCTGAAAAGATCAGATTTTTGAAGTCTGGAGTCATAAATCCATTCTGTGTGGCTAGAATGAAATGCCGGTGATGCCACAGGCATCTTGGTACAAGAGAATAGGTGGCAGCTTCGTAAGCTCCTTTTGTCAACTTCACGATGTGACATACCTTTATGCATGATCTCTTTTATGTTTCATAGAACAAACTTCAAATTCCTTTTTTGATTTAAGAAATAATTCAAATCTACCCTTAAAATATCCACAGGTACAATGGGAATTATGTATTGGGGGCAGATGTTCTCATTCGCAAGCAAAATTTCACTGGTTGTTTTTCTTTTCTTTTTTTTGTTTCAGGACTTGATTTCATTGGGGTTGAGGGGTCAAATTATCCCCGAAAATTTGAGACTGCTCCTGGTATGATACATCCAGGCGCCTAATTGCCCCGGATATTTTTATAGATTTTTATGAACTGAAATATCTGTGGATATGTCATTTTTCTGTCTTTCTGCTTTTTTTCTTTCTGCCTTTTTCTTTCATTTTCTGTGCCCACTTTTCCCTCCCCAAAATTTATTCGTTTAGTAAATATTTGGCATTTACATTGCCCGAGCTTTGTGCCGTGAGAATGCAAGCTTGAATCTTTGTAGAACATTTCATCTTGCTGTCCCTGGCTTCCTTTTCCATGATCATACTTCCAGTATAAGAAAGCATCAAGCACTAGTTTTTGTATATTTCCTATCACATCAAGTAACCAGAGTGTAGAAAGAAAATTCTTGCACAAAGCATCTAGTTTAGGCAACTTTTTAGTCAGTTCTAGCTCCAGGATTACGTTAAGTGCTAACTCCTTTGGGTTAGCACAGGTGTCAATGAGGAGAGAGAAAAGAACCCCCGAGTGAGAGGATATGATTTGTCATTTGTATTTCTCTGTAGATCATTTCCATTATTAAGTGCTTTGAAATTTTTAGTTTTTTTTTTTTTTTTTCGGTGTCATTTTTTTTTTTTTTACCTTAGTAAGGTGGGATTTTACTATGTAGACCAGATTGATCTCAAAACTGTTGTGTGTGTATACACATGTTCTTGTCTATCTTTATGTGTAAACGTGTGCACATGAAGCCCGGAGGTCAGTGTTGGGTTCTTCTTCATTCTGTCGCTGTCCAGCAAGCTCTAGTAATTCTTTTTTGCCTTCCTGCTACAGCATTAGTTTCATGCTTGCTTTTGTTTTTGTGATGCTAAGCAAATCATGCTCCCATTGAGCCAAATGCCAACCCTGTACCATACTTCCATGTGGTTGTTGAGAATTGATCTCAGGTTCTCATGCTTGCATAGAAAGACTTTATCATCTTTCCTTGCCTCATACCCTCCAGTTTTGGATGTCCTTGCATCACCGTCCGTCTACTAGGAGGAGGCATAGTCAACTATTTGTTAATTATTTCTTATTTTTAGCTTGAAATTTTTATTTTATTGAGACAGGGTCTTACTGTGCAGCATGGGCTGCCTGGAATTTGCTATGTAGAATAGACTGCCCTAGAACATAAAAAGATTCTCAACCTCCTGGGTTGTAATATTAAAGGAATTTGCCATCATGTCCAGCAATTGCTTGTTAGTTCTTATAGAAACTTTCTTTAGGTAGGCTTCAAGACTTACTCTATATATTTTGAGTTCTAGTGTTTAAAAAAAAAAGAGTAAGTTCTAGTTTCTGGTACAGATAAATTCTTACATTAGTCTTTTAGTAGACGGGAAGAATCCTATTTTTCAAAAATGTCATAATATTTTTTCTGAGATTATATGTGAGATAAAAATTGTGAGGATAAGGAGTGTTAGAGAATGTATAACGCTCTTGCTTTTCAAACATGAGAACTGGCATTTGGATCCCCAGCACCCACTTAAAAATCAGGCAGATGTAGAGGCCTGCATATAACCCAGAACTTGAGAGGAGGAGGTGGGATCCCCAGTGCAAGCTTTAAGCTGGACTACCCAACAAGCTCAGCTTCTGGTCGAGCCAGAAACCCTGCCTTAGTAAAACAAAGTGATAGGGGAAGATACCTGAAATCAACTTCTAGCTTCCACATTCATCTGAACACCTACCAGCACAAACATGTTTACACGTGTGAACATACACACAATGCACACACACACACACACACCAAAACACAACAAAGGTGCCAGGTAAAGTATATGGAAGTGGGTTGATTGTGCATAGAAATTTTCTTTGCAAACTTTCAGCTTAAAAGAAGAGGAAAATGTACAATGACCTTGGTAGGTCAAATTCTATAGTCTCTACAAGTAGGATTAGGACAGTAACTGATGCACATGTTTGATTTAATTTTGTCTTGTATCTCCAAAAGAAGCAAGTCTATGTAGAGTTCCCCAGAGTTACCTGGTTTAAGCCAGTAATATGGCTTAAGAACTGACTTGTGATGATTGAGCTGTTGTTGTTCATTTCTAGTAACAGATAGATCTTTTTGTGTGTCTTTTGTTCAGCTTTCAAACCTACTCATTCTCCTTAACCTTTTAAAGTTCTCTACCATTGGTATCATTTCTCTTCAGATTTTCTTGGTTTTTGTTATTTGTTTGTTTTATATAAAATAAATAGATGGATGTAGCTTGCATGTTCTGGTTTGGATTAGTTGCAGCCATCTCATTAAATGGCCGCTAGGACAAAGCTGAGGTCCTTAAAGATACTGCATGGCATGCTGAATCTTGTGGGATGGAGGTAGGAAAGGGTCTTAGATGTGTGTATGTATGTATGTGTATTTATAGTATGTTCTTTTATCTGTTTTTTCCACTCCTGTTGCAGCTCTGTAACCCAACTGAAAGTGGCTATGAAATAATCTTCATAATCTTATTAAAGCCCTTTTTACTTTGATGTTTCTATGTAGTCTTTCCCTACCTCTGAAGTCAACAAATTCTTTCTGATTACTAAATTCTAATCATACTATTGCTTGTCAAAATGTTAATGTAATGTTGTCTGAACATGTTTTATAATGACACTTAAATTTGTCTTTTTAAAAAAATTCCTAGGTGCATGGAGAGCTGCAACAGAAGAGTGGGGAACTGAAGATTGGAATGAAGATGTAGGTATTCCTGGTCTGCGCCTTACCTAATATGTTCTATCCCTAAGTCATGTTTAGGGATAGAAAATGGATGTGATTCTACTTTGTAAAATGCACTTCTAAGATTCTGACCTAAAACTTTTACATCCAAAATAGTGTTCTGAGCCAGAACATTTCACATATGTTATATGAAGGAGACTGGGCATGGACAGGACTCTGGAACCACACTATGGAAAGGGCAAGTTCAGGTGTGTAAGTCCAATACCTGATTCTCAGATTGACCCAGGAAGACAGAGTGGTTGGGTAGGGTACCAACAATGGAATTAGGACTGGGAACAAGCTAGACTGGGAACAAGCTAAGTGGTAGAATGCTTGAGAAGTATGTGTGAAATCTTGCATTCAAATCCCATCACTGCAAAAAAATGTTTTTAGTTAGGCAGATAGTAGGTAGTACATTGAGTAACAGCTGCTGATGGCATACAACCTACTTAAAGTTGTATTATTTGTTATTAAGTCCTATAATGAATCGGCAGCAAATAGAAATTTATGGTATCTAAGCCTCAAGCATACAGTCTGTTCATTGACCATGAGACTCTAATTCTGCAATTGAAATGACTATCCAGTTGACTTATTGCCAGCTTGACTCAACTTGGAAAACTCTCAGATGATTGGTTTGTAAAGAATTTTCATTAGTATTACCTAAGTAAACGAATTTTATGTTTTCTGGTCACAGTCAAACTTTTACTTGGAAATTGTTTTCAATGATTATGGATAAACTTATTTTAATATTTTAAATCTGCTTCCCTTTATATTGGTAGGTAAGGTAGCTTTGTCAGATTATTTTGATTGTCAGTCTTAGGTTCCTAAAAATTCCCGTGTTAACAGCATCAAAGGTTAATGATTTTTATTTATGGTTTTTCGAGTCAAGGTTTTTTCTGTGTAGCCATGGTTGGCCTTGAACTCAGAGACTCAGAGATCCACCTACTTCTGCCTCCCAAGTGCTTAGATTAAAGGCATGTGCCACCACTGCCTGGATGGACGGATGGAGATATATATAATTTTTTTGTTATTTTTTTTAAGGCAGACCTTCGCTGTAAACCAGGCTCTCCCAGAATTCACAGAGATCTACCTGCCTTTATAGCTGTGCTAATCTGCTCTGTGAATATGAACAAGTTCTATTTTCTAAAATTTGGTTTATGTTAGTAAGAGTTATATTTGGGAGACACTGAGTTTTCTGTTTATTAGAGATTTAAAATCAGGAATCCAAATAAACAAACCTAAGTCGACTCTTAGGAGGAAGAGTCATTCCCTGTAATTGATTACCTAATTATAGTCCTCAGAAGTCTAATATAGTCAATGCAAAAGCTGAATATAGTTAAAATTCCTGAAAAGATATTTCTTGACCAACACTTGGACCTGAACTCTTAATAGCCAGCAATTAATCTTATTTCTTTCTTCATCTTGGTCATGCTTTTCCTTTCAATGAGAGAGAGAAATTGGTGGAAGATAAATGTCCTTTGGGTAGAGGTAGGAATTGGGATTTGTAATGAAAAAATAAAAAGAAATTTTCTCAATATATTTGAGTAGCACAGAGATCCTTCCTGTGAGTTGAGTATGTGTATGTGACTATTTCTTAATTGCATTTCTTTATTCTGTTCTTTGCTTGGATAAAACTGTCAAGCAGACTTGATATCAATTCATTCAGGATTCCTTAGGGTAGATAGTCTTTTCGTACAGTTTTCCCTTTTTCTTGGTGTTGAATTTACATTACCTGTGGCACATTTCTGCCTTTAACCTTTCTGATCAGAAGTAACCGATTACTCTCTTTCCAGCTTTCTGAAACCAAGATCTTTACTGCCTCTAATGTGTCTTCAGTACCTCTGCCTGCGGAGAATGTGACAATCACTGCTGGTCAGAGGCAAGTGTGTAGTAAAATTGAGTACCTTTTTTTAAAACACATAAGTTCCTTTTGTTGGATTTAAGAGTTTTTAGTGTACTAAATAGAAGCTCATATGCTGTAGTATCAAACTTGGTTCATCCCTAAAATAAGTAATTTTATCTTTATATGTGTATGCCACATATGTGGGTGTTTTTGGAGGCCAGAAGGGGGGTACCAGATCTCCCTTATAGTTGGAGATATAAGTGGTTTTGAGCTGTAAGATACAGGTGTAGTGAACTGAACTTGAGTCCTAAAAAAGCATCAACTGCTTTTACTTAACCACTGAGCCATCTTTAGAACCTCCAACCTAAAATAGTTCTTCAATTACATAGATCAGTCAGTCTTATAACCAGCTTTGAATATGTAACTTGTTTTGAAGTAAACCAGGGAAAGAAGAGTTAAGGAATTTTTTTAATGTAATTTTGAATTTTGCAGCACTATTTAGTAGCTTAAAATAATTCTCTTTATGTACTCAGGTCATTAAGAACAGTTCAAGCTCTGTATTTGTGGGTTCTTCATCCATGTAGTCAACTAACCATAGTTTCAAAATACTGAGATGGTTGGGCAGGGTGGTGCACGCCTTTAATCCAGCCCTTGGGAGGCAGAGGCAGGTGGATCTCTTGAGTTTGAGGGCAAACTGATTTACAGAGTGAGTTCCAGGACAGCCAGGACTACACAGAGAAACCTTGTCTCCAGAAAGAAAAAGAGAAATGAAAAAGAGCCATATCTGCATTGGACATATGCACACTTTTTTAGACATTATAAGTAATCTAAAGATGACTCAAATTGTTAGAGAGCTGTGTGGTGGTACTTGTCTTTAATTCCAGTGCTTGGGAGGCAGAGGCAGGCAGAGTTCTGAGTTAGAGGCCAGCCTGGTCCACAGAGCTGTCTCCAAATCAGCAACGATAAACAAAAAAGTTTAACAGGACTGGAGAGAGAGATGGCTCATTGGTTAAAATCTCTTGAGGGCTTGTTCACAACCACCTGTACTCCAGTCACCTGTACTCCAGTTCCAGGGTATCTGAAGCACTCTTCTGGCTTCTGTGGGCACTGGGTATGCATATTGTACACAAACATAAAGAGAGAAGTATAAGAGGAATAGAATGTTGGGAATGTCATCAAAAGAAATAATACTGTATTTTTTTCTGTAACCAAATGCGTGTTATTATTCCCAACAGTTGTGCAAATCTGTGATACTTGTTCAGTGTTCAGAAGTTTTAGTTTGTGACTAGGCAGGGTTGATAGAGACCAAAAAAAACTAAGGTCTCTGCCCTTTAAGACTGACCTACCTTTGAGCCTCAGTAGTCTACTTGCCAGTTACAAACTCAGGTTCCCATGATCTTCCTCAGGTTTGACAATTCACTGTCATGACTCAACTCAGTAAAATGTTTTACTTATTCACTATTTTATTACAATCAGAAATAGCCAAATGGAGAAATACTACACAGGGCAGTGAAAGACAGAATGAATGTGTACACATGTTTGTGTGTGTGTGTCTAGTGGTGCAAAAAAGCATCTCTTCAGACTTCTAGAAACTCTCTAAATCTATTTTTGAGTTTTTAATAGATGGTTAACTAATTTAAGTAGAATTTGCTATACCACTGGCCATTGGTATTTTAATTAATAGCTCATTCTCCTACCCTAGTACATGGATAGAACTTGGATAAGCCGAATATTCTGTCTTTCAATTTTAGTTTTCTACTGGTCATACTTATCCTTACGTTATCCTGGGTCACTGCTTTAGCATAAACTTAGGTGCTATTGAAAGAAGCTTCTTGAATAGTGTCTTGAGATTTTTTCTTTTTTTTTTTTTTGTTTTTGTTTTTGTTTTTTGAGACAGGGTTTCTCTTTGTAGCTTTGGAGCCTGTTCTGGAACTCTCTGTAGACCAGACTGGCCTCAAAGTGACAGCAATCTACCTGCCTCTGCCTCCCGAGTACTAGGAGGCAAATGCAGGTATATCTCTTGAGTTTGAGGCCAACCAGAGCTACATCTCCACATTTTTATCTAAAAAAATAAATAAACAAATAAATAGAAAGAAAATTAAAAACAGAACAACAAAAACACAGCTGCATATATATCTTGGCCCATGCTTATAATCTCAACACTTAGGATACTGAGGCAAGAGAGTCGTAAATATGAGGCAAGCCTTGACTATATAGTAAGACCCTTCTTCAAAAGGAGAAAAGAAAAACCAAATTCTGAAGGTTGCTATTTTATTTAATTAATGCTATCAAATTAAATATTTAACTATTGTTATTGGAAGCACCAGTAGGATTTTTCTGAATGCTGTAGTGGCTCTTACACCTCAGTTATTTTGGTTAACATAACATATTAAAACTTTTAAGACTCTAGCATCAGAAAATAACCTTCATATGATCTAACCAGGATTCAAGTTAGGTGCAGGAAATATCAGAATGTTCAGTTATTCATAAAGATCCCTTTCTCTCCCAAACTAGAATTGACCTTGCTGTTCTGTTGGGGAAGACACCGTCTTCAATGGAGAATGATTCCTCTAGTCTGGATCCATCTCAGGCTCCTTCCTTGGCCCAGCCTCTGGTGTTCAGTAATTCGAAGCAGAATGCCATATCACAGCCTGCTTCAGGAAATACATTTTCTCATCATAGTATGGTAAGTAGGAAATAAACCATCACAGTAACCCCAAAAAACACATACACAGTCATTCCTTTGTCAAGCAAGTACTTACTTTATAGTCTCGCTGTGTAGGCTGAGGAGAGGTCTGTCTGCCTCTGGGGTTACAAACATGAGCACTATGCCCAGCTGCTTGCCTTATTTTCAATCCTTAAGTCGTATCGTAAGTACTTCTTTCTCTAAAATGGGAACAAACAACATTCCAATATTCCAAGCAAAGTTTCTGGGTTTGGATTTTTGAGGCAGTCTTTCTTAGTAGGCAGGCTGCCCTTATACTCAGCAGAACACATTCATGCTTCCAGATTATGATGAGCCTCCTCTCTACTGGGTGCTGGGACCACAGGTATATCATGATGCCATGGAAAAGGGTGTTTTATATACAAAAAGGGACCAATAAAAATATAAATAGGCTGGGCATGGTGGTCACATCTTTAATCCCAGCACTTTGGAGGCATTGCAGGCAGATAACTGAGAGTTCAAGCCCAGCCTGGTCTACAAAGTGAGTTTCAGGACACCCAGGGCTACACAGAGAAACCATTTCTCGAGAATCCCCCCCCCTCACAAAATAAAAGTAGAATAAACAGAAAAAAAAAATACATTGGTCCTTTTGAAGTAATTTTCCTTATGAGTTAAGTAGAAAGAAGAATAGAAAAGTAATTTAACCTGTTCTTTTTCTACAGAAGGGTTCATGCTAAGGAACTTGATTATTGAACTACTCAAAATCACCCTGCTTAGGAGACTTGGTTCCTCTGATTTTTCAGGTTTAAGGACAATTTACTTTCAGTTGAAAACTTGGCAACTTAGAATAAATTTTGATTTTTGGTGTAATCTATCTGGGTGCATAACATTTTCAAAAGTAGCCAAAGTTTATAGCAGGATAAAGCTGCTTTGTCACCCTTAAGAACAACTTCATAGATAGAGATGATATTGGCTAGTAGGTGGTCTAGCTCTAGGTGAACATGGCTGAATTGTTTTATGGATTGAGATATATTTATTGAATATTTATAGAGTACTGAACCTTTTCCTCCTATTACTCCCTCAACAGAAAGTGGTGTTAAACCTCTCAACAAGTTTGTGTTCTTTTTGCAGTCCTCACGAAACAGATGTAATTGTAGCAGTTTCCTATTTCTAGAAAATTGCATCATATATTTACTTACATTATACATTTGTAGACCAGACTTTCAAAAACCTAAGGTCTTTCCAGATCTGCCCGTTAGTATATGAATAGTCTCCACTTGGCCTTTAAATGGAAATGAGAGTATTTGCTTGTTCTATCTTGTTAGACCTTAGGAAAATGAGTAAGGTAATAGATACCCGTAGCTAGCTGTTCATTGTTCTTTGAGACAGCTTCTCTTAATGTAGTTCTGACTGAGCTAAAACTTACTGCATATTTCAGGTGACTTCAAACCTGAAACAGTTGATTAGAGGCATGTGTACCATGCCCACCCTAATTTATTTTCTTTCATTGCTGCTTTTGAATTTTTGCTTATTTACTGTGGCATGGTCTTTAATGTTTCAGGCTGGCCTCAGACATTGTATATAATATAATAATATTATTATTATAGTTGTATAATGGAGGATGATCTCTTACCTCTGCCTCCTGGGGAATGGGATTTACAGACCATTACAGCCAACACAGCCTCTTTTATATACTGCTAATGGTAATACACAGTGCTTGTGTGTGCTTGGCAAGCATTCTAGCAACTGAGCTAGCCTCCTTATTTTTCATTGAGAATACGTGTTAAAGGATCAGTTTTCCTTAAAATTTAATAAATCTTAGCTGGGCAGTGGTGGCACATATCTTTAGTCCCAGCATTCAGGAAGCAGAGGCAGGTGATTCTTTGAGGCCAGCCTGCTCTACAGAGTAAGTTCCAGGACAGCCAAGGATATACAGAGGGACCCTGTCATAAACAAACAAACAAACAAGCAAAAAACCCACAAAATTTAATAGATTTTTATCATAGGCTTTTGTTTATTTTATTTGTTGTGTGTACTGATATCAGAAAAGGAAGTGATAGGTCATGGGAACTGGAGTTTTTGTTTTCTTTTTTTTTTTTTTTTTTTTTTTTTTTTTTTTTTGGTTTTTCGAGACAGGGTTTCTCTGCAGCTTTTTTAGAGCCTGTCCTGGAACTAGCTCTTGTAGACCAGGCTGGCCTCGAACTCACAGAGATCCGCCTGCCTCTGCCTCCCGAGTGCTGGGATTAAAGGCGTGCGCCACCACCGCCCGGCTGAGTTTTTGTTTTCTTAAAGTAAGGTCTACATATACACATACTTTCTTTTTATTCGTTTTTCTTGGACAGTGTTACCTTCTTACCATATAGGTGTGTGTGTGTGTGCGTGCACGCATGTATGTATATGTATATGCACACACATACACACGGTCTGGTCCTGAACCTAATTTTAAAATTCCTGCTACTTCTGCTATGAGAGTGCTGTAGTTACAGATGTGAGACATGCCTGGCATTCTTCTGTGTTTTTGATGCTTTCTATTTGAAGAATGTTTCTGGAGAGTTGTTTAGTGATGGTTTAGTAGGCAAGACAAGAGTGCTTGTTACTCTTCCACAGGAACCAGAGTTCAGTTCCTGGCACTGTAAGCTTCCCGTAAGTTCAGCTCCAAGGGTTCAGTTGTTCTTTCTTAGGTTCTCTGGACTCTCACGCCGAAGTTACTCACTTACAAATGCAAATGTATATAACTAAAAATAAAAATAATTATTTTTCAGAAGTTTGATAATAATTAGTTGTGTGAAGCCATCTCTTTTCCACAGTATCTTTCAAATAGATTTTTGAGGGGTTTTCTACATTTTTTTTTAAAAAACTGTGCTTATTTGTTGTTTGTGAGTTTACATCTGCATATATACCATCATATCTGTTCAAGCACTTGTGGAAGTAAAAGGACAACTTGTGGCATCCATGAGAGTCGTGGGAGTCAAACTCAAGTCATCAGTAAACACTTTACCAGGGGAGCCATCTCAACAGCCCAACTTCTGAGATTTTTGTTTGCAGTCTTGATATAGTGGGAAACAAATATTTTTTCTTGTGTTAGTCATACATTTTTGCTTTCAGAGAATACCTGACTAAATCAACTTAATGGAGGCTAATTTTATTTTGGCTTGTAATCTCAGAGGGTTCCATCTGTAGTTGGTTGGTGGCTTTGCTGTGGGGATTGGAGAGAACTGTGAAGAATAAATTGTGTGGGAGCTGTAGAGCTGGCTCAACGGTGAAGAGCATTGGCTTGGCTTCTCTTCCAGAGGACCCAGCACCTACATGACAGATCACAAATGTCTTTAACTCCAGTTCTCAGAGATCTGACACATTCACACAGACATATATACGGGCAAAACATCAATATACCTGGTATAAAAGTAAAGGAAGAAAAACCATGAAGCACTACATCATGCATTCATTATACACACCCAAAACAGGCCAAGTTGTGTGGACTTACTGATCGTCTAGTGTAAAATTTGGGATGACCCCTCTTTTGTCTTGGCTAGTTAATAATTTCAAACAAGGTTCTAGTTGGTTTTGATTGTTGTTTAATATTGATTTTATTTTTAAATATGTTACTAGCATATATCAACTTACATTGTAGACTTTATGACATTTACATACATATAATTAGTTTTGGTTATGTTTGTTCCCTTCCTTTCTCTTGACCCCCTCTTATTTTTGCCCTCTTCCATTTTTTACTTACGCTCTCTATGTAGTTCTGACTATACTGGAACTCCCTATGCAGACCCGACTGTCTTCATTCATACCTACTGAGATTCTCTTACTTCTGATCCCTGCCTCCTGCTGAGATTAAAGGTGTGCCCACCATGCCCAGTGTTTTTTTTTTTTTTTTTTTTTTTGTTTTGGTTTTGGTTTTGGTTTTTTGAGACAGGATCATTTTATTTAGCCCTGGCTTTGTTGGTTCTTACTATGTAAACCATGCTGGTTCTTGATACATGCTCTGAGTGCTCAGATGGACGATGTGCACCTCCCCACCCTCACCCCCTTTCTGTTCTCTTTCCTTTTTATAACTAGTCCCTCTTCTTTTTTCATGTCTTTTACCATCCTCCATTGCAGGATACTTCTCTAACACTGATAGCATACATAAAGTTCTTTATTTTGTCTGTTTGTTTTTTGAGACAAGGTTTCTCTATGTAGCTTTGGAACCTGTCCTGGAATTGACTCTGTAGACCAGGCTGTCCACCAACTCACCTCCCAAGTGCTGGTCTTAAAGGCACACACCACCACCACCAGCATCTACCTGTACAGTTCTTTAGAAAAAAAATTTGATAGGCACATTATATCCATTTAGCATAACAATTATTCTTCCCCTTGTGCCTTTGATTTCCCTGCCCACTAGCTTTTGACCAGATTTATAGTTACCTTTTTTCTTTTTTGAATCAAGGTCTCACAGTCCAAGGTAGCCTGAACTTACCTGGTAATATAGCTGAGGTTGACCTTTGTGTTTTTTTTGGTTTTTTTTTTTTTTTTTTTTTGTATGTTTGTTTTTTTATTTTTTTTGAGACCTGGATGGCCTGAAACTCACGAAGATCCTCTTGCCTCTGCTTCCCATGTGCTGGGATTAAAGGCAATGTATGTCATCATGCCTGAGGACCTTGAGCTACTACTCTTTGGCTTCTTAACTTTCAAGTATTCTTTCTATAGTTTCAAGTATAGTATTCCAAGCATGTGCTTGGTTTATGCAGTGCTGGAGTCCATTTCCAGGGCTTTGTGCACTATTACACCTGAGGCATATATTTAGGTCACCATGTTAATATAATTCTCAAGTATTGGTTGATTTGAAAATGTGAAAGTTTGGAATATTCTCCACTTACCCAGGTTTATCCCTACTGGCAGTATGGTGGTAATAGGTTTTAATGGCTCTCATCCTCTTACAAGCTCAATATCCTCTTACCTCCCAAGTGCTTAAATTTCTTTTATTCTTTCGGATGGGGTATTGCCATGTATTGTGTTCCTTCTGCCTCAGGATTTTTTTAGTAATTTAATTTCAGACATATACCATCATGCTAGTCTTTAGATTGATTATGTAACTGATATATGAACTACATTTTTTTAGTGCTTACTGTGTACCGTGTATGCTATATTTAATACAAATATTCCATCTTCCTACAACTTTTTGATGTGTAATCCTTTTATTCCTATTTTAGTTTATAAGTAATTTTTCCAGAAAGACAAACTCAGAATTTGAATATAGGTGTTGTGATTCTAGAGTGTGTGCTCATAATAGGAATAATGCAGCGTACTTGGTTTGGTTGCTCTTAAGGGTTTGGGGTTTTTTTTGGCAGTGTCATACTATCTTGTACATGGCTGATCTTAAACTCTTCTTTATTAGCTGGGACTATAGGTATTTGCCATCCTCCTTTGCTTGGTAGCATTCTTTATTTGAACTATGGGCTTTTGGTCTGTCTTTGTGTAAGGTGAGCAAGATTACTACTGTAAACTCCTAATCTCTTTGTTGATATACAGGTGAGCATGTTGGGGAAAGGATTTGGTGATGTTGGGGAAGCTAAAGGTGGCAGTACAACAGGCTCCCAGTTCTTGGAGCAATTTAAAACTGCACAGGCCCTGGCTCAGCTGGCAGCTCAACATTCTCAATCTGGAAGCAACACCACCTCCTCTTGGGATATGGGCTCAACAACACAATCGCCATCACTGGTGCAATACGGTAAGATGATGGATGAGTGACAAATCTTTTACACATAAATTTGTTGTCTAGAACGTAGCAGGACTGTTGAATACATTCTGGAAAATTACATGGTAATAAAATTTGAGGCTGTATATCGAGTTTAGCTTTAGTTCTGTGTTTCTTTATTGACCTGTGATTTTGAGAGAATTGTCTTTAGATTTTGTGTTTTTGTGATGGCTCTGGCTGGTCTAGAATTTCATGCATAGACCAGGGTGGCTTCCAATTCACAGAGATCTTTCTCTTTCTGCCTTCTGACTGGTGGGATTAAAGGCTGACTGCACCAGATCCTCTTATCTTGTTCAGGTGGTCTCTTAAGGAACTTGAACCCTGTTTCAGCTGAAAAGCCAGCAAACCCTAACGATGCTTTTGTGTCTGCTTCCCCAGCACTAGGATCATAGGAGTGTGATACTGTGCCCATCCTGTTTACATGACTACTAGGAGTTGAATTCAGGTCCATATACTTGCACAGTACTTTACTGACTGAGACTGCTTACCCAGCCTTAAATTCTTATTAGATTTATCTTCAGTTTTGAAAATAATATTATTTTTGGTCTCATGGCTTTGTCTTAAAATTTTATACTTTAAACTAGGATGATTTGTAGACGTATGGCTCTACATACGTTTATAATTAAACAGGCAGAGTTTCCTGTGTGTTTTTCAAGACCGGGTTTCTCTGTGTAGGCCTGGGTGTCTTGCGACTTGATCTGTAGACCAGCCTGACCTCAAACTCAGAGCTCTGACGCACGAGTGCTGAGAGTAAAGGCATGTGCCCCCACCGCCTAGCTATTGATTTACTGGACGTACTTCATTACTGAAATTACTCAGTGATTATCACCTGTAGAAGTAAAATGAGATTCTGTCCTAAAAGTTCCTCATTATATGCAATTTAGGTGTGTTAGTGGGTGGATGGACAGTTTGGGGTGTGTATGTGCCACGGTACATGTCTTAGTTTGCTTCTGTTGGTGTGATAAAGACACGACCAAAAGTAAATTTTGAAAGAAAGGGTTTTACTTGGCTTAAATGTCCTGATCATGGACTATTACTGAGGAAGCCAATGCAGTAACTTGAAAGTTGGAACTAAAACAGAGACCATCTAGGAACACTGCTTACTGACTTGTTCCTCATAGCTTCTTTAGCCTACTTTTTTTTTTTTTTAATATTTTATTTATTATGTATACAATATTCTGTGTGTTTGCCTGCAGGCCAGAAGAGGGCACCAGACCTCATTACAGATGGTTGTGGCACCATGTGGTTGCCAGGAATTGAACTCAGGACCTTTGGAAGAGCAGGCAATGCTCTTAACCACTGAGCCATCTCTCCAGCCCTTTAGCCTACTTTCTTACACTACCCTCTCATGTTGCAGGGAACCCTTACTGCTCTTCGGACTGCAGAGGGAGGGGAAGTGGAGAGGGAGGGGGAGGTAAATGGGAGGCAGGGAGGAGGTGGAAATTTTTAATAAAAATAAAATATTAGCTCTACACCTTAATTTAAAAAAAAAAAAAAGAAAATGTGGACCAGGTGTGATTCATGCCTTTCATCTCAGACACAGAGGCACATGGATCTTTTTACATTCAAGGCTGGGACAGCATAGCATGGTCTATACTAGGAGTTTTAGGACAGTCAGTGCTACAAAGAGACCATTTCTTCAAAAAGAAGAAAAAGAGAGCGCATGAGAGAAAATGCAGTGTCTGGAGAGGTGGCTCAGTAACTAAGAACAGTGACTGTTTCAGATGACCTAAATTCAATTCTAGCACCTACACAGTGGCTTACAACAATAGGTAATTGCAGCCCCAGGGTCTCAGAGGAAACCGTAGACATGTGCAGACAAAATATCTATACGCATACAATAAGTAAATCCTTTTTTTTTTTTTTTTTTTTTTTGGTTTTTAAGAAAATGCTCTACAGACTTGCCAACAGTCAGTCTGATGGAGATATTTCCTCAACTGAAGTTCTTCCCTCGTAACTCTAGCTTGTGTCAAGTAGCTGGAATCTTTTTGTACTGAGCCATTTTGCTAGCTGGAGTCTTGAAACCTGAAGGTCTTTTTCCTGTTACTAGTATGGAACAATATCTCTGGCCTCTTATGTTGTATTTCTTCTTGCAGATTTGAAGAGTGCAAGTGATTCAACAGTGCACAGCCCTTTTTCAAAACGCCAGGCATTCACCCCATCTTCAACCATGATGGAGGTGTTCCTTCAGGAGAAGCCACCTGCAGTGGCTACCTCGACAGCTGCACCTCCCCCTCCCTCTTCTCCTCTGCCAAGCAAATCCACCTCGGCTCCACAGATGTCTCCGGGGTCTTCAGACAACCAATCCTCCAGCCCTCAGCCGGCTCAACAGAAACTGAAACAACAAAAGAAGAAAACCTCCTTGACATCTAAGGTACTTCAGCTTTTCAGAGATTGTTTTAAGGCAGGGAAGTTATGGGATTTAAGGAAATATATTCTAAAGGTGTGTTTGGAAATTTAAAATTGAAGGAAATAATTTTTATTCTACAAAAAGATTGTATTAAACAATTACGTCACCTCCCTACCCCCCTTTCTTTGTAGATTCCTGCTCTGGCTGTGGAGATGCCTGGCTCAGCAGATATCTCAGGGCTAAATCTGCAGTTTGGGGCATTGCAGTTTGGGTCAGAGCCTGTACTTTCTGATTATGAGTCCACCCCCACCACGAGCGCCTCTTCAAGCCAGGCTCCCAGTAGCCTGTATACCAGCACGGCCAGGTAGAGGAATCATCACCCAGAAGACCTCTTTTGGTAGCTTAGTTTTGTGCTTATTTCTTCATCTGGAGAGGCCATATCTCTTTGACTGGATAAAAGTAGTCAATCATATCATTTTGTTGTGCGCTTTTAAAGAAATACATTCTTACTGTAAGATTATCTATGACTTCAAACATTTAGCTAAATGCTATTTAGGTGGTACTTGAATGTTCAAGCTCAAGTTTTTTCATGTGTGCATGTGCACTCATGTGCATGTGTTCTCTCTCTCTCTCTCTCACACACACACACACACACACACACACACACTCATTCACTTACTCACACATCCTACCTAGAGGCTAGGGGTCCACATCAGCTGTCTCTCAATAACTCACCACTTTAGTTTCTGAATCAGGATCTGTCACTGAACCTAGAGCTCACTAGCCCAAATTGGCTGGCCAGTAAGCTCCAGGAAATCTCATGTCTGCAATTACCCAGTGTACTGAGAATATATGCTGTCTTCTTCCCAGCTTTTATGTGGGTGTTCAGTATTAGATCAGGCCTTTACTGTTACATGGCTAATGCTGTATTAACTGAGCTATCTCCCTAGATCCTCAGTCTTCGTTGGTTTTGAATGATTACGATAGGGTACCTCTAACAGTACCTTGGCATATGCCACACTGAAAAGTACTAAGTACTTTTGCCTGCGAAAAGAAAAATAATGAACTCAGGAAACATTAATTTAAAATTATAAGTAACCATAAGAGGAAACAAAAAGGACCTTTTCTATCTCCTGGCAGTAATCAAGGAAAGCAGTCTTACACACAATCTAAGAGGAATATGAAAGGAACAAACATTTTTTTCTTAATCCTTGGAATTTAAAAACACAACTATCTGACTTTGGTCTAGATCAACTGAGTTATAATTTCACGTAATGCATGTGAAATTTTATTTAAATTTTCTCTGGGAGACAGTTGTGGTTCAAAAAGTGGAGAAAAGGAAGTTTTATGATAAGAGCAGGTGCTATGATACAGGGAATAGTGAAGATCTGCTGTTGGAATAAAAACGATTCTATTGAAAATAAACTTTCAAGAAAAAAAGGCTGGGCATGGTGGTGTGCACATTTAATCCCAGTACTCAGGAGGCAAGTTCATCTCTGTAAGTTTAAAGCCCACCAGAGCTACTTAGTGACATCCTGCCCCCAAAAGGGGTCTGGAGAATGGTCTAGTGGTTAGGATCACTTGTTGGTCATAGAGAGACCTGGGTTCAGTTTTCAGTACCCACATGTTGGTTCACAATCATCCATAACCCTGCTTCCAAGATTCACATGACATTTGGGCATGCATGTGAGCCAAACACTGATAAACATAAAATATAATAAAATAATGTTTATTTCCCCCCTCTGGAAAAAATTACCAATAATCTTTGATAAGGTTGTCAGGATTCTAAAACTCAAAATAGCTTAAAATAAAATTGGTCAAAAGATGGAGTGCCTGATTTTAGAAATTAATTTTTTCCTTATTAATCTCTAGTTTCGTTTTAATTCAAATTATCTTATTTCAATAGTAGATCTCCACCATTTCCTAAGGTTTTTCTTTTCATTTCCCACAGTGAGTCTTCATCTACAGTTTCATCTAACCAGAGTCAGGAGTCTGGCTATCAGAGTGGCCCAATTCAGTCAACAACTTATACCTCCCAAAATAATGCTCAGGGCCCTCTATATGAACAGAGATCCACTCAGACGCGGCGGTATCCCAGCTCCATTTCTTCATCACCCCAAAAGGACCTGACTCAGGCTAAGGTAGTAGCTTAATGATTCCCTGGGCCTTGGTTAGCAAAGTAGTGGGTAAAAGTCCCTTGAATATTATTGTTTCACTTTTCTGGAAATGGTGCTACAAAATCTTGAAGGTGCTGACTGAGATGCTGATAAAAAGCACATTTCTGTGATTGGGAAACTAAAAGTTCCTTTCAGCAAATGAAGAACCAAAACATTTGTCTTTGCAATAAAGATTTGTTGGTTATAGCAAAAACTGTCTCAAATACCTGTCCTTTTCTCATGGAAGATCTGATTGCTAGAATTCAGGGTGCATATATAGTAGTAAATCTACCTTCCTCTGGTGAAAGGGATAGCATATATCAAAGGTGGTGTGGAGTACCTGTCCAGCAGGATAGGTCTTAAGGATTTATTTAAATTATTGGGTAAGGGGAGTGGTTATGTGCACATGAATGCAGAAGCCAGAAGCATTGGAGCCTCTGGAGCTGGAGTTCCAGGTGGTTGTTAATCTGTCCAACATGTGTGCTGGGCACTGAGCTCAGGTACTCAGATGAGTTATCTTTCCAGTTTCCCTAATATATATTTGACCAAAATTAAACTGACTGATAACGTCTCTTTTACAAGTTTGTCTGTTCTTGCTCATTTCTTGCTCCAGAATGGTTTCAGTTCTGTGCAGGCCACGCAGTTGCAGACCACGCAATCTGTTGAAGGTGAGTGTTTTCCAGGCTTTTTCATTTTGGTTTCGGTGGTTTTTCTCAATGCTAATGTGGATTTGTTTTGTTTTGTTTTGTCTTTTGGTAAAGACAGGGCCCTGCTTTGTAGACTAAGCTGGCCTCTAATTCACAAGATATCTCCCCTCTTCTCCTAAGTGCTGGGATTAAAAACTTGTGCCACTTGCACCCAGCTTGTGTGTGTAGGTTTTCCTGGCATGTGTACATGTGCATCACGTGTACCTGTCGCCGTTAAGATGCCAGAAGAGAAATTGGATGTTCTAGACCCGATATTGCAGACAGTTGTAAACCATCATGAAAGCCAAGAGAAACCCTTGTTAACCTCTGAGCCATTTCTCTATTTATTCCCTTATTTAATTTATGAAGTCTTACTGTAAAACAAACTGGCCTTGAGTACCATAAATACTGGAGTCATAGCTTTCAGGTTTTTTTATGAGCTTTTTTTTAATGCATATGGATTTTTTCCTGTATGACTATTTACCAGCTTCCTGGTGTCTGAAAAGGTCAGAAGAGGGTGTCAGAGCACCTGGAACTGGTTGAGATGCCATGTGGCTTGTTGGGAATAGTTTGTCTGCAAGAACTGAGTGCTCTTAACTGCTGAACCATCTCTTTAGCCCCATGTCTTTGTTTTTTTTGCTTGTCTTGAACTCAGAGATCCTCCTGCCTCTGCCTCTCAAGGTCTAGGATTAAAGGTGTGCACCACTACCACCTGATTTAAAATTAATTTTTATGTGCATTGGTTTTTAGCTTGCATTTATGTCTGTGTAAAGGTGCCAGATCCCTCACAACTGAATGTGCTGGGAATCAAGCCCACATCTTCTGGAAGAGTATCCTTTGTTTTTAATTGTTGAACCATCTCTCCAGCCTGTCTTTGGGTTTTCGAAACACATTTTCACGCTGTAATCACCACTATCCTTATAATCATGGTGATTCTTCTATGTTAGGTTGCCATGAGCTAGATTATAGGCATGATCCACTATACATAGTAAGTTATCTTTTGTTTTTTTTTTTTTTTTAAATCTAGAATTAAATTTATTTTTCGTGTGTTGTGAGCACAAGAATGCACATGCCACAGCACTCGTGGATGCTAGATAACTTTCAGGAGTCTTTTTTATTTTTATTTTTTTCATATTCCACTGGGGTCTTGGGAATCAAACTCAGGCCATCAGATGGTTTATGTGGTGCTAAGAATGGTGCCCAAGGCCTGATTTATGATTAAGAAAGCACTCTACTACTGAGGTATCTCTCCAGCCCAAAGTTTTTGGTTAACTTTTTTCCTTTCCCTCTTAAAAATGATAAATCCACTAATATTCTTCACTGGGCAAATGAAGTTTGTGTTAATTGCCTTAAATTAAAAAGTTAATTCTCACTGAATAACTCCTTTTTTTAAAAGTAATTGAGAGCTGTAAAAATTGTAGTTTTTCTTTACTCATAGATAGTGTCCCTGTTTTCTGATTAAGAGAAATCTTTTCTTCTTTCTAGGTGCTACAGGCTCTGCAGTGAAATCTGATTCACCTTCCACTTCTAGCATACCCTCTCTCAGTGAAACCGTACCTGCAGCTTCCTTACTGACGACAGCCAATCAACATTCATCCTCCTTAAGTGGCTTGAGCCACAGTGAGGAGATTCCAAATACTACCACCACACAACACAGCAGGTGATTTGGGGTGAAATTTTCAGTTGGGATCATGAGTTTCAGTAGTTGAGCTAGCTGTCTTGTCTTATTTTAATCTCTACTTGTCAGAGACCATAACAGTCCTGCTTTTGTGGGAAGTAAAGACAAAGGAAACGTACTTTCTGCTTTTCCCATCTGCTCTTGCTATGATTGTTCACAACCCTGGAAACTGGCCATTTTACGTGTCAATATGGTCTTAATCTTGCTCTTGTATTCTGCTTTGTGTGTGTGTGTAAGAGAGAGACAGAAACTGGCTATTAAACATGTCTATATGGTCTCAGTCTTGCTTCTGTATTCTGCTTTGTGTGTCTGTGTGTTTTATAACTCAAGCTCCATGTCGGGTAACCATAGCATTCTGTTAATGCCAACCTTTCTTCCATTATAGTGCGTTATCTACACAGCAGAATACCCTTTCTTCATCAACATCTTCTGGGCGTACTTCGACATCCACTCTTTTAGTAAGTATGATGCTTGAGAGAAATAGAAACTTAGATTTCTAATCATAAGATTTCCCCAAGAGGAAGTTATATAGTTTTTTGTTTGATTGGTTTTCCCTGTCTCGAGTCAGGGTCTTGCTATGTAGCCCTCTCTGACCTCAAATTCATGGGTAGTTCCCCTTGCCTAGTGTTGGGATTACAGGGTTGCGTTTAGCACACCTGGCTCACTGAGTAGGGAATTCTAGGAATTTTCTTCAGGACTTATCTGAGGTTGTAGGAAAAGTAGTAAAAGGATATTGAGAAGCCAAAAGAATCCAGACGTTTTGCACTAATGAAACATAATTAAAAGTCTCAGTTTTTTTGTTTTTTGTTTTTTTTCACTGAAAATAGGCCGGGGCTTTGTGTTCTCTAATAAGTGTAGAAGAACATACACCTTTTTTAAAAATGGAAGTATACTCACAGCCAGTGGTGGCACACACCTTTAATTCCAGCACTTGGGAGGTAGAGGCAGGCCCGTCTCTGTGTTCAAGGATATATCCTGGTCTGCAGAGTTCCAAGACAGGTAGGGCAGTTTGGAGGTATAGCTCAGTGATAGATGACATCATTAGCATGCAGAAGGCCCTATGTTAGATTTCTAGAACTATAAAAGCGTGGGGGAGAAAAAAAAGCTAGCAACATAACAACACAAAAATCATCTATTTTAATTGGGAGAATGATTCTTAGCCTGGAAAATGCTGAATATAAGACTTTGAAGCAGGACATCGTTATCAAAGTAGTATTCAGATGAGACCTCATGGTCAAGGAATTACCTTATGGTTATAACTTCTTTTGTGTGAAATTACCCTAGGGTTACCTAGGGAGCCTAAGGGAGGTAGGGTTACAGGAACCCAAACTTTCTTATGAGTCTTAAAAATTACACAATATCAGTTTAATTCAGAGCCTGTACTTTTCTTCTAGCAAATGAATTAGTCTTATAAGTTGAACTTATAAGTCAAAGTGTGGAAACGAAGGCTGTGATACACTTTTAGTTCTAAGCTTTATCCCCCTACTAACAGATGTTGGTCCCTATGGAATTTATGTCCTCACTTACTTTGCTGTTTTTCTGAACAGGTTGATGTTGGTCAGCAGGCAGTTGCAAGGAGCATGTAGCTAGAGATTTCCTTTTGCATTGGTAGAGGGAATTGTACCTTGGGTTGGTTTTTTCATTGCAAATTTGATGAGAAGATCATAGATCCTTATCTTTCCCATCTGTTGCTAATGTTGTTTCCTTCTGTCTTCCACTGCTCCCCTTTGAAGCACACAAGTGTGGAGAGTGAAGCGAGTCTCCATTCTTCCTCCAGCACTTTCTCTACCACATCCAGCACTGTCTCTGCACCTCCCCCAGTGGTCAGTGTCTCCTCCAGTCTGAATAGTGGCAGTAGTCTAGGCCTCAGCCTGGGCAGCAACTCTACTGTCACAGCCTCAACTCGAAGCTCAGTTGCTACAACTTCAGGTAGCTTTGCATAGGTGGGTGGCATTTCCTCTGGGGTGGAGGAGATAATAAATTGTATGACAACATAAAAATGTTCTCTTTTAGGAAAAGCTCCACCCAACCTTCCTCCTGGAGTCCCGCCATTGTTGCCTAATCCATATATTATGGCTCCAGGGCTGTTACATGCCTACCCGGTAAGTGGGGCTGAAGGATCTTCTCTACAAAGCCAGGACGGTCTGACTATTCTTTGTAGCTTCAGTTTCAGATGGAGTACAATAATTAAAGCAGAATAAATGGTATCCACATACAGGGAAACAGGTTTTTAATTAGTGTGTGTGTGCCTGCTGTGTGCTAAGATCAGAAGAAACTGGAGCTTGTTCTTCTTTTCACCTTTGTGCAGGTTCAAGGTAGACTTGCATGGTTGGGTGGCAATCACTAGCCAAGAAAAGTAACAAGGTTTTTGTTTGCATGTATGTCTATACACCATAGCATGCCTGGTGTTTGTAGAGACAGCTGTAAGCACCCCCATGGGAAACAAACTTGGCTCCTTTGGAAGTATCCTTTGAGATACTTCTCTAGGCCCTACCCACCAAATGTAGTAGTTTTTGTAGAGGAAGGGCTGAACTTTGACAAGGCCCTTTGCTGATCATTTGTTCTACGTGAAATATGGTTTCTGGGTCTTGAGCATCAACAGCCAGAATGTGTAGTATATGTTATTTCACATGCTTTTGATTCTCTACCTCCATAATTCTTTGCTTTCTCTGACCTTCTCTTTTACAATTCAAATCTAGAACTACCTGAAAATAAATGCGTGACAATAGTAGTATCTTCTCTAGTGTCTTCTGTTACCTTCAAGGAGTCAATACTCACTAAGATGGAAATTATTTATAACAGTTCTGTTCAAAAACACCTATCTTTTCTGGGTGTGTTGATGAATGCCTTTAATCCCGGTACTTGGGGAGGCAGAGGCAAATGGATCTCTGTGAGTTTGAGGCCTGCCTGGTCCATATAACGAGTTCTAGGACAGCTAGGACTGTTACACAGAGAACTCTATTTTGAAAAACCAAATCAACTCAAAGCAAAAAAACTACCTATTCTTGGGTCGGGTGTGGTAATAAATACATTTAATCTCAGCACTATGGATGCAGAGACAAGTAGATCTGAGTTCTAGGCCAGCCAACACTGGCCTAGAGTGTTTGGTTTAAAGGCTTCCAGGCTTGACTGCTTTTAAAAGTTTTCTTTTATTGTTTAATAACTTTTATTAGTTGGCAATTTCATACATGGGTATAATATATTTTGGTCATACCACCCTTCCATTTTTTAAATTGTCATTCTTTTTCTTTTTAAAATATGGTGGTTCTATGTATGCATAGAGCCTATATGCTAGGAGAGAAGAGCGCCAGATATCATTATAGATGCTTGTGAGCTACCATGTGATTGCTGGGATTTGAACTCAGGACCTCTGAAAAGAGTTGCCAATGTTCTTAACTGCTGAGCCATCTCTTTAGCCCTTTATTATTCCTTCTTAAACTCCCCTTCTTCCCAACGCTTCCCCTTCTTCTTAAATATCTTTTTTACATTGTATACTTTTTTAAAAGAATACTTAATTTATTCATTTATTTTATTTATATGAGGGCTTTGTTTGCATATATGCCTATATGACAGAAGAGGGCATTTGATCTCATTGTAGAATGTAGTTGTGAGCAACTACATGGTTGCTGGGAATTGAACTCAGCACCTCTGAAAGTGCAGCAGGCACTTTTAACTTAACCTCTACATTGTATACTTTTAAAACATTTTTTTTAAGGTGTATAAATGTTTTGCTTGTATTTGTATATGTGTGCCATGCAGAGGTAGATACTTATGGAGGTCAAAAGAGAGCATCTGGTCCCTTGTAACTAGAGTTACTCATAGTAATTAATGCTGGTGCTGGGAACTGAACTCAGATCCTCTAGAAGAGCAATTATTGCTCTTATTGCTCTTAATTACTGAGCCATCTCTCCAGTCCCACATTGCATACTTAAGTGTGTTTGTATCTGTGTGTGTGTTTATTTTTATTTGTATGAGTGTTTTGCCTGGGTGTATTTATGTGTCCTATGTGTGTGCTTGGTTCTTCTGGAGGCCAGAAAAAGGGCATTGGATTCCCTGGAACTTGTGTTACAGGTGAATGTACACCACTTTGTGGGTTCTGGGAATCAAACATGAGTCCTGGAAGAGTAGCCAGTGCTCTTAACTATTAAAGAAATGTTTTTTGGCATACTTTTTAACATTTCCTGGAAATATGGGTAAGTAAAAAAATGTGAGTCCTAGAAAGGATAAATTTCAATCTAAGCTTTAAGGTCTGCAAGAGATAGTACTTGCTCAATAGAATAAAAAGCCCGCTGTTCATGTACTTAAATCTATTAATTCTTCCTTACCGGTCCTCTTAATGTCAGCCTAGTCATTACATATATATAGCATGTAGTTTAAGGGACGCTTTAAGACCTTTCATGAATCATTTAATCTCTGTACTTTATTGCTTTCCACATAAAACAGAAGGAAATAATCTGTCGTGAGAATGAGAATGTTTTAAATTTTTTCTTGTCTTTTACTATGCCATCATGACTAGTTCCTCTTAATGTTGTTAAATGTCTTTCTTGCAGCCACAAGTATATGGCTATGATGATTTACAAATGCTCCAGACAAGATTTCCATTGGTGAGTATGCGGGATTGAAATTTGGAAAAAGAACACTAAATTTAGGGGTTTTTGAGATTGGTTTTCACTATATAGACTACCCTATCCTGGAACTTACTCCATAGACCAGGCTGGCCTCAAACTCACAGAGGTCCGCCTGCCCCTGCCTCCTGAGTGCTGGGAGTAAAAGCATATGCCACTACCGCCCAGCAAAACACATTAAAATTAATGTTAAAATCAGTTGTGGCTCTTGCCTGTAATCCCAGCATATGAGAAGTGGAGGCAGGAAAACCGGGAGTTCAAAACATGCCTTGCCTACATAGTAAGTTCAAAGCCAGTTTACTACATTAGCTCCTTTCTTTGAAAAAAACAAAAGCCAAACAAAATTGATGAATGAATTTTCTGATGTTCAATATCCTAGCCTTTTCTCAGTCTTTTTCCCCATATACTTTACCATATATATACATACACACTGGTAATTTGCATTAAAATACATGCTACATAGCTGCAGCTCAGATGGACTAATAAAACTGTTAGCATACTTTGTCAACATCAATTTTCTGTTCTGCTTTTTGTTTTTGTTTGATTCCCTTATGATTGAAAGTAGGACTTTATGTGTGCTAGGCTGAATCCTGCTGAACTATATTTCTACTCTTTCATTTTAATAATGGGAGAGTTCTCACCATGTTTTTCAGGCTAGCCTCAAACTACTGGACCTTGTATTCTCCTGCCTCTATTTCCTAAGTATCTAGGACTGTCACTGACATCTATCATTACCCCTGGCGTGTGTGTTTTTTTTTTTTTTTCTTTTGGTGTTGAGTCAGGATCTTTCTACATAGTCCTAGCTGTGTATACGGAGTATTGGACTCAAAGGCATTCGCCACCACACCCAACCTTCCTGGCTTTTCTTCATTTTTTTTTTGTTTCTCTGTGTCATCTCTTTTATCTTTCTTTTTTACTAATGAGTTTCTTAGAATCCCCAGGATGGGGTACTTTAAGCATTTATTGTCTTAGGCAGTTTACAAGAGTAATTGGAATTAGTGGGAGCTCTAGCCAGCTTATTCAGATGGTCAGGGTATTTTTAATGCCTTAAATTTTTTAGTAGTTCTTGGGATCATACCTAGGGCCTCTTGCGTTTTGACAAATACTATATTTCAGAGCCTTTAGTTTCACTAAATTGCTCAGGCTGGTGTTGAGCTCTAGACTTGACAAGTATCTCCAAATAGTTAAATTACAGACTTGTGTTAACAGGTCCAGCTTTGTTGTTTTGAGACAGAATCTCACTGTAGGCTATGTAGTCTAGTCTGGCCTTGTTGATTGTCCTGCTTCAGCCTTCCAAATCTTCAAATGCTGGAATTATGGGAGCACCACCACATGCAGCTTTTTTGTTTTGTAGGCTGGGTGTGCTGGGACATGCTTTTAGTCCCAGCATTTATTCTATGTAGTTAAGACTATATAGCCTTAGCTGGCCTAGAACTTGTTATGTAGAGGCTGATTTCAAAAAACTCTAGAGAGCCACTTGCCTCTGCTTCCTGTGCATCACCTTTTTAAGAGTATATGTGCATGCAGTTGCCAGAGGAGGATATTCTGTGTATCCTGCTTTCTGTTCTGACCCATCCATATACTCTCCATGTTAGTATTACAGGCATGTCCATGATCATATCCATGGCTTTTTCATAGATGCTGGAGGTCCAAGTAGCAAGCACTCTTACCTACTAAGCCAATTTCTCTGGCCCCACACTCATCTTAAGCACTTAGGCAGAAAGAAGAACCTGTTTTCTCAAAATTAGCTAGAAGGATCTATGTAAGATTAAACCTTGTTTGTCCTGCTAGACCTTGATGTGTACTCCAACAAGCATATCCGTAGACCTTGTCTGACTCTTACTCATGGCCAGGCAGGGGGGACAGTGTATGCAAGATTAATTGGTGTTCATGTGATCACTAACCTGTTTAATCAGTGACAGGATAAATTGCAGCACTCAAACATTCTCTTGCTTCCTCTTGTGGTTTCCATGCTGGGGAATGAGTGGAATTTAATCTCTACTCTTTTATTTTGGTTCTAGGATTACTACAGTATCCCGTTTCCCACACCCACCACTCCACTTACTGGGAGGGATGGTAGCCTGGCCAGCAACCCTTATTCTGGTAGGATTGGGATAGAGCTGAATACAGGGAGATGTGTAGATAGAAATGTGTTTAGTAGCAAAAAGAGTTCCATAATTAAGATTTTTCGCAGAAGTGTGATTTTTGTGGGGGTGGGGTGTCTGTTAGTCTCCACCTTTTTCTAGGAAGTTTGATTGAACTGCTCTTCTGTATTCCCTTGTGCCACTTTGCCCTGTGTACAGTGGCGATCTCATTGCCTCGCTAGTCCTTAGGTTTTTGTTTATGTATAACTGATCGTCTTCTCATCTTCCCTTAACTATTGTTGTCCTTCAAGCCCTTGGAGAAGCAAGGTGTAGGAAAAGGATGGGATGGAGATTAAAGAAAACAAGTTGGCAGAGGAAGATGGGGATTTTTCATTTGGGGATCCCTTTGCACATTATAGAGTATGCAGCTAGCCCTTCTTTTCTTAGGTGACCTCACCAAGTTCGGCCGCGGGGATGCCTCCTCCCCAGCCCCAGCCACAACCTTGGCCCAACCCCAACAGAACCAGACGCAGACTCATCACACCACGCAGCAGACATTCCTGAACCCGGCGCTGCCTCCTGGCTACAGTTACACCAGCCTGCCATACTATACAGGGGTCCCGGGCCTCCCCAGCACCTTCCAGTATGGGCCTGCTGTGTTCCCTGTGAGTAACTGACTGGCTCGTCTCCTTGTTGAGAAGGATCTCAATTCTGGGCATCATTCTAGCTGCTTTCAAGGCTAAATGACCCCTTAGTGATAAATGAGGAACAACTTGTACCTTTGGCCTATTTCTGGTTTAGGAAGAAGGGATGTGGGATTTTAATAGGAACAAGGATTACCTGATCTTAGAGTTAGCCAAAGGAAGATTGTGATACTACATTATATCTTCGCCACCTCCTCCTTTCTCTGCTACCATTGTCCTTTTTTCTTTTCTTCCTATAAACTATCTCTTAACTGCTCAGGTCAGTTGTGAAGACATTAGTGTTTTAGTTATTTTTTTGTTGTCATTTTAAAATAACATGACCAAAAGCACTCACACATGAAAAAGTGAAGTTTTGGGGAGAGTCCATAATGGTGTGGTGCCAGAAGTAGGAGGTGGAGAGAACAGGAAGATGGGATACACTCTCAGATCCTCATGTTCTTCCTTCAGGAAGGCTCCACCTCTGGAAGATTCTATAACCTCCTCAAGCATTTCTCATTCAACCACAATCAGTAAGGATCAACCGCTGGCCAACCTACTTTAGGATGATATCTACCTGAATGTCCAATCTTCGGAGTAGAACAAGTGAGACAGATGCTATCTGTTGCTATTTCATTCTATTTCTGTCCTTTTTGTTCTTCAGGTGGCTCCTACCTCTTCCAAGCAGCATGGTGTGAATGTCAGTGTGAATGCCTCGGCCACCCCTTTCCAACAGCCAAGTGGATATGGGTCTCACGGATACAACACTGGTAAGTTCCCTTTGGCCCTTGTTCAGTGGTCTGTGTGGGATATTACTAGATGGGAGAAAGACTTGGTATTTGAAAGTGGATCATTGAGACAAGCTAACTCTCCCCACATGATTGTTAATTGTTTGGTTGGCTTAGAGGTCTAAGAACAGTACCAACAAAGAGCTTGTACTAGGGCGGGCATGTATCCACTATTCACAGTGGGAATGCTCAAATGGCTAATCTGAGTTCGGGCGAAAAATGGCAGGGGCCCCAAGATTTCACTGAAATATCACTGGGGAAAATGGTAGCATGCATGGCACCAAGAGTGGAAGAGTACTGAAGAGAAGGTTTAGATATTTTTCTAGCTAACAGACTATGTATGATAGGTTTGGCATAAGTTTGTAGTGCTAATTTTGTTACATGACTTCCATTTTTTAATTCCCTAGCTAGAAGATCTACATACAATGTGGAGAACAATGAGTAGACACGACTGACTACTCTTTGGAGTGAGACTCGAACCTTTAGGTTTCTTCTTCATTTGTTTAGCTAGTCTTCTTGCACAGACTTGTTGCACCTTTGGTAGCAGGAAGTAGTGTAGGGATTTTATGGACGCGTAGCCTAGCCCTTGCTTCTCTAACTGACATTGTTGCTTTACTTTTGGATGATGGAGATGAAGAGAAAATTTTGTTTTTGTAGGTTTTTTAAACTTTATGTGTTTGTTTCTTTTCTTTTTTTTCTTTTTCTTTTCTTTTCTTTTTTTTTTTTGTTTTTTGTTTTTTGTTTTTTGTTTTTTGAGACAGGGTTTCTCCATAGCTTTGGAGCCTGTCCTGGAACTAGCTCTTGTAGACCAGGCTGGTCTCGAACTCACAGAGATCCACCTACTTCTGCTTCCTGAGTGATTAAAGACGTGCACCACCACTGCCCGGCCTAACTTTATGGGTTTTTTTTTTTTCCTGTTCCACTTTATGGGTTTTTTAAATGATTTCGTTTTTGTTTTTTTGAAACAGGGTTTCTTTATGTAGCCCTGTCTGTCCTGGCACTCAGTAGTATGTAGACTAGGTTGGCTTGGAATCCACTGTACCTCCAGAGTGCTGGGACTAAGGGTGTGCACCATCACATCTGTCTTACTTGTTTTCTTGTTTTGTTTTGTTTTGCTTTTGAGACAAGGTCTCTATGTAGCCCAGGCTTGCCTCTGATTTGTAGCAGTCTTTGCCACTGTTGAGCACTGGGGTATATACTATTCCTGAGAGGACTGGAAAGAATTCTATGTACTTGTCTTAATGACTTTCAGGTGAATCTGGGGAGGTGATTGCTGCTGTTGCTAATGGGTTGGACTTGAGGGTTGTCTTTAAAAGCTTGCATCCTGGTTACAGTTCTATGGGATTTAGAGTTACTAACAAGTGTTCTTCATTCTTCTGTGGACTCTGTAGGTAAATAGCCAAACTTTATAGTAATTAGAGAACTGAGCACAGAAGACAACAAATAGGCTTAGGTATTAATAGACAGAGGTTTGAACTGTGACTTATAAAACTGGGTCATGATACACATTTTCAAAATCTTCAGGAAACTCTGAGATTTAAGGCCTATACTCCTTATGGCTACTTTTCTCATTGACCAAGGCCTACCCTAATCTTTGGTTGAGTATAGAGATAAAAGCTTTTTGACTTAGAATGGCTTTACCTCCCAGATTTACTGTTAGGTTTAAGTACTAAGTGATCCAGAATCAGATTGGAATCTGATTTTGAAACTCTGAGCTTCTTACCTACCTTAAAATTTCAGAAATCTGCTATAGCAGATTTTCGAGAACCCCCAATTGCCAACCCCCAACAGAGGGCTCTTGTCATTCTGTTCCTCATCAACCTCTAAATTCATTTATTTTTGTGTATTTGATTCCTTTTAGGAAGAAAATATCCACCCCCTTACAAGCATTTCTGGACGGCTGAGAGCTAATTTGGCCCAAGCCTGGGGGCTGTGTTTTGTGTGTGTGTATAAATTTGCACTGAAGTCTTGTTTCAGAAACCAGACCACAGAGGAGAGCCTGCTGAGCTGAGGCCATGGCCTGCGTGGCTTGGGGAAATGAGTTGGTGGATACCTTCTGGGCTTTTGAACTTACCTCCCTCCCCATCTCCCTTCTCCCCCATGTGTCTGACCCTGTCTTACCCATTTCGAGTTCGAGCGGTGCAGCACCTCCGAAGCATCAATGCACACGCCTGCTGTTGCTTTTGATTTCTGGAAGGCATGTAGTTCCAACTTGTAACAAAAAATATTTGTAGTCTTCAATAAACTGTGGTATTTCTTTAGCTAACTCTGCGTTCTTTCCGTGCATGTCTTTCTGGACACTAGGAGCCAATTCTGTATTGTGGATAAAGGGTGGAGGGCGGTCTTTTCAGTCAATCCCTAGTATAGCCAAAGAGCTGTTAGTGTTTCAGTATAGTTAAAACAGCTTGTTTCCAGGCTGTTTATTGGTTGGTAAAGCTATTATAAATAAACAAAAACAACAAAACTGATTTCCCATGCTTTTATGTCTTTACTTTTTCATGTAGATCCTCCCCTTGCCTCTGACTCAAGATGAGGGCAAGGGACAAGAAGTTAGTGTCACGTCATAGTGAAAGGCTAAAGCTGTTGTTAGGGAAGTATCGTCCAAGGCTTAATTTCTACATCTGGTTCTCACCGTTGACTGTCTGATTAATATCTCATCAGGTTATTAGTGATCACTTCGTTGATGGCTCGGGCTTTGTGGAAACTGTGCTAGCCTGGAACACTGTTCGTGGTCCTTTGATGGCTTTTCAGAGACTGTGAATTTTTAGTCTTTTTTTACTAGTGGATGTAGCCAAAGCTATATGAGAGATGTTTGGTCAGACATCCTGTTGGGAAGTTTGTCCTGCATGCACTCACTAACCAGTACACCGTCAGCCTTTGGTTTATAGCAGAAATTTGAACAATTAGACAACCACCCTTGGTTAATCAGAAACCATATACTCAACTTTCCTTTAGTACAGTTCCTTACCCCTCTGGTCCTATGGAGTTTAATCAGTTTTCCAAGTTGCTGCCATGCTAAGTAAGAAATGTTTTTTTTTCTCCTTCTGCCTACCACCTACATTGTTTTGTAATTTTTTTATTTTTTTATCACTGTTGGGTAATTGGGGTAGGTAGGACAGGTGGGATGGGAAGGCGAACAAAACTTTCGTCTGAGCATCTCTGTAATAGCTAGTAAAAATAGGGAAATCAAAGCCTGCTATTTTTTAGGTTTTCTAATACTTACATAGAGGCTATTATAGCCACTATACAGGATTCTCTTTTTCCCTGTTGCATTTCTGGTTCTTCTATACAATTTAAAACTTGAACTAAACTTTTTATGTAAAAATCAACAAGGTAGGAGCTTGCTAGACCCTAATTTCTCCTTACCACCCAGGGTGGCTCCAGTTAAGTAGCTTCTCTCGGCAAGAAAGTAACCAAGTCAGCTGTAGGCACTCATCTATTAAAGATAACTCACTGTCTCTTGGTTTTGTCTTGAAAATACTCTGTAACCTGGCTCATTTCCCTCCCATCAACCTCACTAGCATCAGTCCTTCCATATCTGAGCTTGAAGTTCTGCCTGCAGCCCATTCTCTCAGTTAGGCATCTGGGGTCTGAAAAGAAGAAAAATCTCTGCTACCTCCAAAAGAGTTTGATACACTGTTCCCTTTGTTTACTTTGTGCCTTCGAAGCATGCAGTTAAGGCTTTGGAGATAAGGAAGTATTTTTTCATGCTTTATTTCTATGCTTCTTTTTCTTCCCCCAGAATTGTATTTGTTCCTTTTGAAGGGCACTATCTGGACTTAGGATATGGTAGGGTTTAACGTTAATTTTTTTTCTCTTGGAGCTAGAGGTCAAACCCTGGTCCTTGTGCTAGCTAGAAAAGCACCTAATTACTGACTAAATGTTCTAAAGTGATTGTGAGCTTAACTCCTAAAGGCTGCCTTTTAGGCATTGGTTAGGAGAATTTGAGTTTCTGGAATTTGTATGGAGTGAATGGAAGGTTCCTTGTGATTTTATCATTAATATATTGCTTCTTTAAAAAAAAAAAAGCTGAACAAAGCTCCGTCAGAGTGCTTCTCAAATAAAAGAATAATGTACTTCTGGAGGCAAGAATCTAAAAGCATAAGAATGTAGTTTTCTGGTTTCCTTTTTTATTTTTACAGGAGCTAATAATGTCTATTTTTACAGGAGCTAATGTTTTTTTCAATTGTGAATTTCTAGTTAAATTAACGTATTTTCCACATTGTATTTAAAATGTCTCTGGTGCCATGCTAGATTATCTCATGGCTTCTGTTTTCTTGATTCATTGACAAATGCTGTTAGGAAGGAAGAGTGTAGCAGTATGTTTATTTAAATTAAAATGGATTATACTACTACAGGCTACTTTAAACTGTGGTGGCAGGAAATTTTCCGCAGGAAACGTGAGTTAGATGTGGATTAAAGCTGTTGTTTGTGGCAACACTGCCTCTGTGTTTCACGTAGGCGCCCTCCCACCCCACACTAGAATCATAGGAGAGATTCATCTTGTGCAAGCCCTTAAGTCACAGGGATATAAGCCTAGCATTCGCAGAGAAGTGAGGTTCAGGAAGTGAATTGAGGCTCTGAGAATAAGCACTGGGGCCTCTCTGCATTGAACTGTTCCTAATACTTAACAATGTAGTTTTAAGGATTTTGAGCCCCAAAGTGTCTTGTAGAACAGTAAGAGCCAAAACCAAGTGGAGTTTGAGTAGACTGATTCACAGTGGACATTAAATTAATAATACCCCTTTGCTTTGAAATCATGCTACTGAAATTTTGCTCATACCCCTTGTGCTCCCATCAAAAAGATGTTCATACATGTATTCCACACATATTATCTAGAAAGGGCAAAAGAACTCAGGCAGAATTTATGTTATGAATTCTAACATTTCAGAGCTGATGTAATGGTGGAAAAAACATACCAAAATTCTTTTACAGTGCCATAGCTAGAAAGGCTGCAGACATCACGTTGTCCTAGGAACAGAGACTAGGCTGATAGCAGACAGAGCTAATCCTCTCTGTTTCCTCCTCCCCTAGGTGTATCAGTCACCTCCAGTAACACGGGCGTGCCAGATATCTCGGGTTCTGTGTACTCCAAAACCCAGGTAGGTGCCTGGTGTGGGTGAAAGTAGAAAGAGATGGAGGTGGAGTCGCAGTTAGAACCCTCAGGAGAGGTGTCCGAAACCATTCTACCTTTCCTAAACGAGTTGTCTGTAGACTTCAGTTTCTTTAGGACTTCATGAGAAATGTCATAGGAAGGTCAAGTGTTGTAAATTGTAATTTAATGTCATTTATTTACTGTGAAATGGTCTTGGCCCCTTGATCTACCCACGTAGTATTTTCATAACTTTGCAAGAGAATAAATAAGGAAATGAAGGGAAACTAGTTAATTTCATTCTTTGTAAGTTCATAACCATGAGTGGAAATGGAGTAGTTTGTGAGTTATCTATAGATATGTCTGTTTTCATTTTATGTCCCAGAACCTTTCATACTCAAGATATCTACAAAGTTTTTTATTCATTTCTTCAGAAATATCTATGAAGTTTTAATTTATGCTAAGCCACAGAGGCAGGAATATACAATTTTATTTTTATTTATTTATTTTGAGGAAGGGTTTTATTTTTTAGTCCTGGCTAGCCTGGAACTCACTGTGTAGTCAGGCTAGTCTCAAACTGAAGAGATCCATCTGTAATTAGAATTTAAGGTATACAGCATCATGCCTGACTAATGTGAGATTTTATGGGTGCTTTGACAGTCATCTTTCTGCTTGATCCTTAGGACAAGAGGTCAGTAGTAGCGCACTCTCTCTCTCCTTCCCTCCTCCCCTCTATTTTGAGGCAGGCTTTCTCTGTGTAGCCTTAGCTGTTCTTGGCTGTCCTGAAACTCTCTCTGTATGCTTTGAACTCAGATTCTCCTGCTTCTGCCTCCTGAGTGCTGAGATTAAAGGTTTGCACCATCATTGCCTGATTTATCTTTTATTTTGAGGAAACTGAGGCTGAGTGGTTAGTTAGCCTAGGATCATGGAGCTATGAGAAAAAAAAGAGCTAGGACTAAGACTTTTGAATGTTTGACTTGAGGTGTGCTATTGTTTCTGACCATGCTGCTTTCTGAGGATAGAGGTATTTGGGCTCAGTAAGTTTTTCTGATGATCCCTTTTACTCTTTCTCCTCCTGTTCTCCTGGGATAGCAGTCCTTTGAGAAACAAGGGTTTCATTCCGGTACTCCTGCTGCCTCCTTCAACTTGCCTTCAGCCCTAGGAAGTGGAGGGCCCATCAATCCTGCCACAGCTGCTGCCTACCCACCTGCCCCCTTTATGCATATTCTGACCCCCCATCAGCAGCCACATTCTCAGATCCTTCATCATCACCTGCAGCAGGATGGCCAGGTAATAGCCCTTCCCCCTCTCTCCTTTCCCTCATCTTCCTTCCTATCCCTTAAAACTGCCTCCCTTTTCCTTTTCTTACCCTTCCTTACCACCACCTTCACCCAGCCCTCCCAGTGCCAGCCAGGGGCACAGCACATACAACACAAGCGCACATAACATGAGCAGTTGGCAAAGGAAACATGAGAGAATGGGCCAGATTGAAACCCTTTTGCCCAGTTCCTTTGGTACCTTTCTCCTCCACCTCCCGTGGCACAGTTGTCCTCATCCTGTCAGACCTGGGTCACACCTTCCCTTGTAACCTCTCCCAGCCTTCTCCCTTCCCTGACATTATAGCTTTCCCTTCTAATGGTGGAGTTCTATTGTCAAAAGTTTGTCCCTTTATTTTCCATATATCCTGGTTCTGCCTCAGCTACCATATTTGCAGATGATTCTCTGTTGCCAGCGCCAGCAGGAGGAGCAGGTAATGAAACTAAATGATAATATGCTTGAACCAACTTCTTTTTAGTCCCCATTTCACCTCCACAGCCTCAGATAACTTGAAAAGCCTACCCAATCACAAATCGGGATACACAAACAGAAACACTATGCTAAGCTCTCTGGCCTCCCCATCCTCTCTTCCTTCCCTCTTCAACACCCTCTTTATCTTTCTACCCTTCCCCAACTCTGGAAAACACTTGGTTACCACAATGGAAAAGATTCTAGGGGCAGCATCTGGAGCCTGGTGCCTCAGGTCTTTCCTTTGTTTGATTGGTTTCACATCAATTAATGTGTGGTGGTGGGTGGATCTGACTGGTGGTAAAAGAGACCACTTAAGAACTCCAACATAGGTGGCTAGGCAACTTTCTTGCTCTCAAAGATAAAGCTTTCCATATTGAGGCATTCACAGAGATGAGTGAGAATGTAATCATCTTGTGATCACTCACTTCAAAAAGGCCAGAATTCTCATAGTTGCCTTTTTTAGACCAGGACAATAGGTAGTGGGGAAGACAACTGATAGGAATGGAACCAACTCACCATATTATCTCCAAAGTGTTCTTGTCCACTTTTCATTTTTCCTATACTTTAAGGTTAAAAAGAAAAAGGTCGCCTTGTAAAAGAGGCTATGTAGAATCAGTTTTCTATGCTTGAAACGTTGGCTTCACAGTCAGCTCTAAGTAAAGGAAATGAGAGAATAGAACTATTTTACACATTTCCACGTCAAGATGTTACAGTTTGGTCCCACTAACTAGACACCTTTCTCCTCCCCCATAACCCTCCCATCCCTGCAGACGGGCAGCGGGCAACGTAGCCAGACCAGCTCCATCCCGCAGAAGCCCCAGACCAACAAGTCTGCCTACAACAGCTACAGCTGGGGGGCCAACTGAGGCCCTGACCCTCTTCTCCCGGTCCCATCTTCTGAGAGGGCTTCTCAGCCTGGAAACTATGGAAACAGCATCAAAGAGAGAAAAGAATGTGGGGCGATTCCGCTGCTCCACACCCCAGCGGCCCATCCCACACCTCAGCTTCATGTCTGTCCCATTCCTATACCATCCCACCCTGTTGTATGTATTATAGGATTTGTATTTTCTCTTCCCCACCCCACCCCCTTCCTCTTTGCATTCAAGATTATGAAACTTGGCTCTGGGCCCTGCCTTTCCTTCACTTCTTCCTGGTCACCCTGGTGGTGTATGGATGAGGTAGGGAGGCACCCCCCCAAATATATGTCAGCCCAACGGCCCTAAGTCTTCTCCTTTATTATTAGGAAAACCAAACAACACACAAAAAATGGCGTCATAAATATGAACAGCATTGTCATATGAATTAGTTGAAGTGTTTTTTTTGTACTGTGTCCTCAAACTTAATGGATTAATGTGTCTTGTATATATATACATATATATATAAAAAAGGAGAAAAAAACCAAACCTCTACCTTCAGCCTCTGCCCATTCTTGCTCCGTCTAGGATATCCTCACTCTCGTCGATGACCAGCTTGGTGAATAAGTATTATCGTACCAACTGGGCCTCTCTAGCAGGCTCGAAGGCTGTGGAATAAAGTGAAATCTTGCCCTTTAAGAACTCTCACCTTAATGTGCTAGTATTTTGCCCTTACGGGGATTCCCTTTCATACCCTGTGACTGGAAAGAACCACTACAAATCTTCATTTCTCCTAGAAACTGTCTCATCTACAGCAAGTTTCAGGAAGTAAAGTGGGGAGGAGTAAGAACATTTAAAGGAGAAAGGACTGGGAATCCGAGCGTGCTTTTCAAGGATGCTGCAGTGTGAAGCCAACAGTAGCTGTTGACTGGCACCACTCAAGCTTAGGCCCTTTTCCCTTTATAGAGGTAGACTACAGTACTTGTCTGAGCTTTGTTTTTCAGACAGTCTTACTGTGTAACTCTGACTGACCTCTAACTTGGTATGGAGACCAGGCTAGTCTCCATTTCAGAGGTCTGCCTGCCTTGCCTATTCTACGTGGCTTAGAAATGCCCAGTTTCTGGGAAAGGGGTGGATGATGGAGAGCAAGACCTGGGGTGAGGGCATGGTGTGGTAAAAGGTTTTGAACTTCAATTACATGGGAAAGGGAGTTTTATTTCCTTTATAAGAGCCTGAAACTCAGCATACTGCCAAGGATTCAAGATATTATGCTTCGGACTTCCCAAACTGCAAGTATCCTCCTGGCTTGGGTGGGGAGGGTGTGTGTTTGAGTCAGGGTCTCGCTGTGTACCTCAGTCTGGCATGAAATTGTGTACACCAGGCCGCATACAGAGTTCCGCCTGCCTCTGGAGTGCGGAATCTCATAGTTACACGCTCTTTGTTCCTTTCCTTTTTGGGGTGCTTCAGTAGTTTCTCTTCCCTGCTTAGTAGAAATACTACCTTGTTGGGCCACACATAGAAACCGTGTGTCGAATAAACACGTTTAAAATAATTTTTTGTGGCCCAAACTAATTCCCTACTAGTTCAAGAGGTTCTTGGTATCCTTCCTCTTAACTGTTGAGCAGTAAGGAAGTCGCTCTGGAAGGAGCTTGGTAAACCACTGCCCAACAAATAGTGTTGGACGTCACTTACATCAGTCTAGAAACAAAGTGGGCGTGTTTTCTGAGGCAGGGCTCGGGACAGGCTCCTCCCTCTGGCGGCTTACTCGGAACCAGAAAGAGTAACAGAAACATCCGTTGGGACCTGGCAGATGGGCAGGAAGAAGAATCACCTAGAAGGGATGTGATCTTGGACCGTAGGAATTCCACAGCCCACCTTCACTCAAAACTGAAAGGTGGCTTATGAGAAAGAAGCTTCGCGACTGTGGAGCGCCGTCAACCCCGCCTCTTCCTCCTCCGGGTTACGGCCTTTTTTACGACAATGCCGCGTCGCAGTCTTGGTTTCCGGCAGCGACTGCTGAGCCCGAGCTATATCTGACAGGGTGTTCGCTCATGTCCTGCAGAAGTTTAAAGTTTCTAGTGCCCCTACGGTAATGAGCTTCTTTGACCTTTTCCGGGGCTTTTTCGGCTTTCGTGGACCTCGGAGGTGAGCGTAGTTCTGGGCTGAACATGAGGGAGGGGTGTTCTTTGGGGACGTTTGACCCCTTTGCAGTATTTTTGGAAAGCTTCCTTCCCCGCCCCCTTCAACTCCTACTGTGAGGATAAAAATCTCTACCTTGAGTACTCGCCTCGCCACAGTGACCAAAGCGGTTCTGAAGAGGAGAGAAACAGTGCCTGTCTCCAGTGTGGGGTGATGCAACAGGGACCTGGGCGGAGAAGACAAAGGGGGTCTGGGGAAGAGGACAAATGAGCAAGTGAGCAGGACCTTGGGCAAAAGGAGTGGGCAGTGAGACACTGAAGAAAAACCAGGGAGGCGTTTGCGAGATGTCGGGAGGTTGGGATAGGCTCTAATTAGAAACACACAAAACCCGAATAGATTCATCAGCGTTGTTTTGACTTGGAAGCCAGCCCTCCGGTGTTTTCTTCAGCTGCCTAGACCCTTATCCCTGTCCCATTTTGCTGGCCTTGGGTTGATTTTATTGCTTAGACAGTGCTGAAATCTTCGTGGTTTGTCTGCCTCCACTCGCAGCCACAGAGATCCCTTTTTTGGCGGGATGACTCGAGATGATGACGATGATGATGACGAAGAGGAGGAAGACAGAAGCACGTGGGGTCGAGGGAGCTATAGGTTTGATGGTTCTCAGCCTCCGGAGGAATTCGGTTTCAGCTTCAGCCCAGGAGGAGGGATGCGATTCCACGACAACTTTGGCTTTGATGATCTAGTACGAGATTTCAATAGCATCTTCAGTGAGATGGGGGCCTGGACCTTGCCTTCCCACTCTCCTGGTGTGTAGATTTCCCTGAGGGAGAACTTACTGGGTTACTGGGTGAAATACAGACCTGGTAGAGTAGTTGGGGATGGAGATTGTAAAAGCTGATTTCACAAAGATTTAATGTGTCTTAAGTCCTTTCCTATCCCAGTATCACTTCCCAACTTTCTGCAGAACTTCCAGGTCCTGACTCAGAAACACCTAGTGAGAGACTGCGGGAAGGGCAGACTCTGCGGGACTCAATGCTTAAATACCCTGATAGTCACCAGCCCAGGATCTTTGAGGGGGTCTTGGAGAGTCCTGCAAGACCTGAATCCCCCAAGTCAGCTCCAGATTGGGGGTCTCAGAGACCTTTTCATTGGGTGAGTATTCTGTGTTCACCTAAAGTGCAGTGACTAGACCCTTCCCTGGGATCTCAGAGCTGGAATTCCAGCTGCTCTAATTAGTGCATTTATCTGAATTTTCTTCTTTGTTGGGATTTTTGTTTTGAGTCTTGGGACCCACTGTGTAGACTAGACTGGCCTCAAATTTAGAGACCTGCCTCTACCTCTGGGTTAAAATGTGCTAGCACACCTAGCCTGAGGCTTATTTGTTTTGTTTCATATGTATGAGTGTTTTGCCAGATTGTTTGTCTCTGTACTGCATGTGCCTGGTGCTCACAGAGGTCAGAAGAGGGCATTGAATACCCTGGAACTCAAGTTATGATGGTTGTGAGCCACCATTCTGGTACTGGGAGCTATAAACTATGGTTTCCTGCAAGAGTGTTCCCTATCCTCTTTTATTTTATGTATGTATGTATGTAAGTACGCATGTATGTATGTATGTATGTATTTTGAGACAGGGTCTCTCTGTAGCCTTAGCAATCCTGGAACTTGCTGTGTAGATCATGCTGGACTCAAACTCAGGCACCTGCCTACCTTTATGTTTGTTAGTTTGGTTTTTGTTGTTGTTGTTGTTGTTGCTGTTTGTTGTTTTGAAGATTTTTTTTTTTTTTTGCTGGGTGGTGGTGGTGCACGCCTTTAATCCCAGCTCTCAGGAGGCAGAGGCAGGCGTATTTCTGAGTTTTAGGCTAGCCTGGTCTGCAGAGGGAGTTCCAGGACTGGAGCCATAACTACTGAGGAACCCTGTCTCGAAAAATGAAAAAAAAAGCTTTATTTATTTTGTGTCTATGTGCCTGTGTGAATTTTTGTGTACCGTGTGGGTGTAAGTGCATGCATTCTGAGGTGTTGAATCCCCTGGAGCTCTGAGCTGCCTGATATCCTGTAGAAGAATAGCAAGTGTTCTTAACCTATAAGCCATCTTTCCAGCCTGTTGCTTCCATTTTCTTTTTTGCAGTACAGGAGAATAGAACACAAAGGGGAAATGGAAACATTCTGCCACGCCCACCGGTCTTCCCCCCCCCCCCCCCCTTGACAAGTTTCTCTGTGTCATTCTGGCTGTCCTGGAATTTACTCTTGAACCACCACCTGATTCTGCTTTTTTTTTTTTTCAATTACTAGTTTTAATTCTTTAAATTAATTATTGGTTAAAAAGGGGTCTTGAGGCTGGGCATGATATTGCATGCCTTTAATCCTAGCACTCTTGAGACAGAGTCAAGCCAGTTTCTGTGAGTTCAAGGCCATCCTGGTCTACACAGGAAAAAAAAAACCTGCCTCGAAAACACACAAGAAAGAAAGGAGGGAGGGAGGGAGGGAGGAAGGAAAGAAGAAAGGAAGAAAGAAAAAGAATCTTGAGTCAGACATGGTGGTGTACACCTTTGATCCCAGCACTAGGGAGGTAGAGGCAGGCAGATCTGTGTTTGTTCGAAGCCAGCCTGGTCTATCGAGTATGTTTCAGGATGAGAAATTCTGTCTTGAAAAAAAAAAAAAGATCTTGTAGATGCAGGGAAGTATTTCATGAAGTCAGTTTGGTAGAAGTCTGTATAGAACTACTGAAGGTGTGTGAACGTAAGCTGCCCAGATGAAAGTGGGGGTTTTGGAACCTAGGAGGAGTCTGGGTCTCTGACCCTTCAAGTTTCACCAACTCTGTGTGGCTTCTTCTGCAGTTGGATGATATATGGCCTGTGACCCCCCGTTCTAGAGCCAGAGAGGACAACGGTGAGTCTGGCGGGAGGGCACACTTGCCATGTCCTCCGCCTCCAGCTCTCTGAGGAGTCTCCTCCTCCCACTCTGTCCTGGCTGTTATCTCTCTGATTTTTCAGATCTTGACTCCCAGGTTTCCCAGGAGGGTCTCGGTCCACTTCTCCAACCCCAACCCAAACCCTATTTCAAGAGCATCTCTGTGACCAAGATCACCAAGCCAGATGGGGTGAGTTGAGAGAGAAGAGTTAAAAAACTGGTTAGAGAATGCTCTGAAAAGAAGGACTCAACAGTGGTGTTAGCGATATGCGGACCTTCTTGCAGGCCGTGGAGGAGCGCCGTACTGTGGTGGACAGTGAGGGACGGAACGAGACCACAGTGACCCACCACGAAGCACGTGACAGTTCCAGCAGTGGTACGTTAAGAGTTACTCAGAAAGGCCCATCTCTTAACTCCTTGGAGAAAGGCTATGCCTACTTACTGATACTTTTGCTCTGTCCTGTTTATTCTGTCAATATGTATGATTTTCTTCCTTAGATCCAGTCTCTGAAAGATCTTCAGCTCTGGATGATCCCTTTTCCATCCTGGATTTGCTCCTTGGACGTTGGTTTCGATCCCGGTAGCTTTGTTAATAACCTTCAGAAGTCTTCAGGTCCTTTCCACTCCCTTCAAATTGCCCATTGCCAATAAGCTTAGCTTTGTGTGTCATCCTAAGGGTTGTAAGTGTGTGAAACAATGCATTGAGCTTATGCCAGTCTGTCATTCATCCAAATTAACCAATAAAGCCTTTATTTATGCTAAAGGTCTTGGTCTTGATTTTGTCGAAGTTCTTTTGCTTTCTTTACCCATCCAGGGCTTCCAAAATTATCTTGACTTACAATTTTATATTGTGTGTGTACACAGGAGTGGTGTGCACATGTAGAAGTCAAGACTACATGTGGGAATGAGTTCTCCACAGCGTGGGTTCCAGCTCACGTTCTCAGACTTGGCAGCAGTTATTTTTACCCACTGAGGTGTCTCTGTAGCCCTTCATTATTATTTTTTAAATATTTTTTCATTTCCAAATCAAGATTTAATAAATTAGATGCAAGAAGAAAATGATTTTATGACTAGAGGTAGTTCCAATAACATTTCTAGCAGAAGGGTGTCTCAGACCACCAGCAGGTGCCAGCAGGGAACTAGGAGAGCTGCTCCCTTAAGTCCAAGACCACAGGCTGAACAACTCTGTGGGAGGTAGACAGGTCTCCCTGTGTTTTTCCTGATCAGCCTGGAGTGCCCTGTGTAGACCAGGTTGGCTTTGAACTCAGATCTTCTGCTTCTGCCTCCTGAGTGCTGAGATCAAAGGTGCACTGTTTGTCTCTCTCTTAGGAATTTTTTAAGATTTATTTATTTACTTATTGTGTATGCACTGTTCTGTCTGCATGCATGCTTGCACTCCAGAAGAGGGCACCAGATCTCATTATAGATAATTGTGAGCCTCCACGTGGTTGCTGGGAATTGAATTCAGCACCTCTGGAAGAGCAATCGCTCTTAACTGCTGAACCATCTCTCCAGACTGCTTTTATTTCTTTATGTTTTAATTTATTATTTTTTTCCTGTGTAATTACTATCTATTGGTTTTAATTAATGTTAAAAATATAGCTAGCAGAAACAGATTTTTTAAATTAAAACGTTTTAGCTAAACTGAAGTTTTTCTTTCTTGTTAACTTTTTTTGAAACAGGATCTGACTATAGACTATGGCCCATCTGTCCTAGAACTAATTATGTCATCCCAGGACAGTCAAGGCTGCGTAGAGAAACCCTGTCTCAAAAAACCCATAGGGCTGGGCGGTGGTGGTGCACGCCTTTAATCCCAGCACTCGGGAGGCAGAGGCAGGTGGATCTCTGAGTTCGAGGCCAGCTTGGTCTACAAGAGCTAGTTCCAGGACAGGCTCTAGAAACTACAGGGAAACCCTGTCTCGAAAAACAAAAACAACAACAAAAAAACCCATAACCCTGTCTTGAAAAATTAAAAAAAAAAAGAAGCTTTATTTTGTGTCTGTGTGCCTGTGTGAACTTCTGTGTACTGTGTGTGTGAAGGTGCCTGCATTCTGAGGTGTTGAATCCCCTGGAGCTCTGAGCTGCCTGATATCCTGTAGAAGAATAGCAAGTGTTCTTAACCTGTGGGCCGTAACAACAAAAATATAACAATTAAGGACAAGAGATAGTAGTTAAAAAAAATCTATTGAGGATTGGGAGGGATGGTGGTGTTCACCTGTAGTCCCAGCATTTGGTAGGCAGATCTCTTAAGCCAGCATGGTCATAGAGTGAGTTCCAGGACTTCCAGGGTCACACAGAGAAACCCTGGTAGAAACAAACAAAATCTGTTAATTTGTTCTCTTAATTTTGGTTGGTAGAACTTTTTACTGTAGGCAAAGTTATCTTTGGGTATTAAACTCTTTGTTTAATGAACATTGTTTGTTTGTTTTGAAATCTCTTCTAAACCAAGATTAAAATGGTACTCCTCTGTGTTAGCTGCTAAGTTTTTGTTGTGGTTATTATTGTTGGTTTTGGTTTTTTGACGTGGTTTCCCCGTGCAACAGTCCAGGCTGTCCTGGAACGTACTCACTCTGTAGACCAGGCTGGCCTCAAATTCACAGAGATCCACCTGTCTCTGCCTCCCAAGTGCTGGGATTAAAGGCGTGCACCGCCACTGCCCAGCTCTTGATAAGTTTTGTTGTTCCGAATGTGTCAAATGAACTGGGCAGTGGTGGTGTAGGCCACTGAGGCATGAACCTTGAACCTGAACCATATTTCCAGGCCTGATATGATTTTCATACTAGTACTTTTTAGGTTTTTAATTCTGAATTTGATCTTTATATATGGCATAAATCCGGAAAAAGGTTCGTTTTTATTTTATGTATATAGGGTTTTTTGCCTCCATATATGTATGAGCACCATGTGCATGTCTGGTGCCTGTGGCGGACAGAAGTGGGCATGGGATTCCCTGGACCTGGAGTTACAGACAGTTGTGAGCCACCATGTGGGTACTAGAAAATGAACCCAGGTCCCCTGAAAGAGCAGCCAGTGCTCTAAGCTGATGAGCCATCTTCTTAGCCCTTCTTTATAACACTCTTAAATATGATAGGGCCAGGTATGGTAGTGCCACCTGTAATCCCAGGCAGAGACCAGGCTGGTCTACACGCTGAGACCCTTTCAAAAGTACAAATGCTGTCTTGTCTTTAGTAGGTGATTTCCTACTAGTAGGAATACAATGGATTGTCCGATGTGCTTTTCCGTGTTTAATCATAAATATTAAGCCAGAGATCACCAGATATAAGGAAATCTTCTCACATGAGTAATGGAACTTTATACAAACAAAAGTAACTTGGAATAAACTCTATACAGAGAGAGGTGAACCTGACAAGTAAACAAGTCTCTGTGGTTTTAGAAATATGAGATAATATATGAAAATGTCACAAAGGACCAAATTGTCTGAGTAGATAAAGGCATTTGCTACATTAGTTCCATCTTCAGGACCCACACAGTAGGAAAGGACTGATTTTTCATGAGTTGTTTTCTGACCTCCAACAATGACACACATGTGCCTATACACACATACAGATGTAGTAAAAAAATTAATGTAATGATACAACAAGGCAATTCAACAAAACAAAATAAAACAAACACTTGCCACTGTGGCTGACAATCTGAATTCAATCCCCAGGGCTAACATGGTGGAAGGATAACCATCTCACAAATTGCCCTATGGCATATATTCCATATAAAATAAATGAAGCTAAGTGTTCACTTAGAAAAGTTAAGAAAAATAATGAACTGGGCGGGAATGCATCAGTAGGTGGGGTGGTTGTGCAAACATGAGGCTTGAGTTTGCCTCTAGCGTCCAAGTAAAAAGCTGGGTGTGATGTCACGGACTTGTAATCTCAAGGCTGGAGACATAGGAAGGAAGAATCTTGGATCTGCTTGCCAGCCAGTCAAGCAAAATTAGCTTCAGGTTTGCCTTAATTCTGTTTGGAAAAGTGAGGAAAAGAGGAAAAGCAATTGAGGAAATTGTCCATTGTCAACCTTTGGCCTACATACACCCGCATGCTCACTTCTTACCTCTGGTTCCACACACACACATGCTCACTTCTTACCTCTGGTTCCATACACACGCATGCTCACTTCTTACCTCTGGTTCCATACACACGCATGCTCACTTCTTACCTCTGGTTCCATACACACGCATGCTCACTTCTTACCTCTGGTTCCATACACACGCATGCTCACTTCTTACCTCTGGCTCCATACACACGCATGCTCACTTCTTACCTCTGGCTCCATACACCCGCATGCTCACTTCTTACCTCTGGTTCCACACACACGCATGCTCACTTCTTACCTCTGGTTCCATACACACGCATGCTCACTTCTTACCTCTGGCTCCATACACACGCATGCTCACTTCTTACCTCTGGCTCCATACACCCGCATGCTCACTTCTTACCTCTGGTTCCACACACACGCATGTACACTTCTTACCTCTGGTTTCATATACACGCATGCTCACTTCTTACCTCTGGCTCCATACACCCGCATGCTCACTTCTTACCTCTGGTTCCACACACACGCATGCTCACTTCTTACTTCTGGCTCCATGCACATGCATGCTCACTTCTTACCTCTGGTTTCATACACATGCATGCTCACTTCTTACCACCCACTCAATTTTTTTTTTAAATAAAAAATACTGCATGGACTGGAGAGCATTTGCTGCTTTTGTAGAGGACCAAGTTCAGGTTCAGTTCTCAACACCCATGTTACACAGATTACAATCACCTGTAACACCAGTTCCAGAGGATGCATACACACATAAATACATGTGGAGGCCAGAGCAAGACCTTGACTATCTTCCTCTATGGTTCTGTTGTCACCTTGAAACAGTCACACCAAAAAAAAAAAAAAAGTGACATGGCTCAGCAGATCAGGCCACTAACCCCCAAGCCTGGCAACCTCGAGTTCAGTCCCCATGACCGACAAGAGTTTAAGGTTATCCTATAACCTCTATATGGGTACTGTGACACCTGCCCCCCCCCAAAAAAAAACAAGAAGAAGAAAAAATATTTTGAAGAAAAAGATGAGGAAATTTTCCTTGCAAAGTATATGTTAGGAGAGATGGCTCAGCAGTTAAGAGCATTTATTGCTTTTGGAGGGAACCTGGGTTTGGTTCTCTACACCCACATAGTGGTTCATAACTATCTGTAATTCCAGTTCCGGGGGATCTAAGGCCCTTTTCTGACTTTGCAGGTACAAGTCTTGAATGTGGTGCACAGTTACATGCCAACAAAACACCCCAATAGAAGCGTGACAGTGGTGGCACACACCTTTAATCCTAGAGAATTAAACTCAGAGGCAGATCTTTGAGTTTTGAGCCAGCCTGGTCTACAGAGTGAGTTCTAGGACAGCCAGGTTTGCACAGAGAAATCATGTCCCAAACAAAAGCACTACTATATAGATATATTTAAAAATTTTTAAATACTCACTATAAATCATTGAATTTTTAAAAAATTATTTTAAGTGTATGAATGTCTTGTCTCTATACCACTTTCATGGTGCAGTGCCCTCAGAAATCAGAAGAGAGAAAACATCAGGTCCCCTGGAACTGTAGTCCTAGGCTCATGTAATACTAGCTCTGTTGTGGAGTAATCTTTTTGTACGTTGTGAAGATGTATTTTTCCCAAGGCACCTTTTGATTGGTTTAATAAAGAGCTGAATGACCAACAGCTAGGCAGGAAGAGGTTAGGCCGAACTTGTGGGCAGAGGGAGAGAAAGAGGAGATGAATCTAGGCATGAGAGAGACACCAGAGAATGTGAAAGAAAACAGGAGGTACAAGATGGGAGAAAGCTGGTGGCCTCCCCCCAAAAAACAAAATCCCAGCATCTGGCCACATATATCCTCATAAGGCCTGAGAAAGACAGTATATATCCCTGCAAGCCAGAAGAGGGCACCAGATCTCATTACAGATGGTTGTGAATCACCATGTAATTGCTGGGAATTGAACTCAGGACCTCTGGAAGAGCAGCCAGTGCTTTTAACCCCTGAGCCACCTCTCCAGTCCTGGCATTTAATATCATAGGACTTTCCATGACAATGAGACACATCTGTTCCTGGTAGCACTGATCAACTTCATAAAAGGATGATGGGCATCAAAGAACCTCTGTATGGAGTTTGCTTTCATTATGGCAAAGTTAGTCATTTGGGCAAGAAACTGTCCCTTGCCTCAATTGCTGACAGAATGTTGTCTAAATTGGACAGGCAGGACACAAAGGAAGACAACTGCTAAACTTTGTCAAGACAAAGTATGATAGTCCTTCAAAATTCCTGCTTCACAGAAAAGTCGGTCAGATAGTTTAGGCCCATAGGTTATGGTTATGTAGAGGAACCTTGGGTGACTGTCCAGGCAGCCAGATGTCTCTTGTCATTTCTTAGTTTTGAAAGTTGATTAATTTGCACTTCCTGTTTACTCAAGTAATAGTTTATTCTTCTCAGGGCTCTGATTGAGTTGAAGATGAGATAGGTTGTTTTTTGTTTTGTTTTGTTTGTTTGTTTTCGACAGGGTTTTTTTTTTTTTTGTAGATTTGGAACCTGTCCTGGAACTAGCTCTTGTAGACCAGGCTGGTCTCGAATTCACAGAGATCTGCCTGCCTCTGCCTCCTAAGTGCTGGGATTAAAGGCGTGAGCCACCACTTCCCGGCAAAGATGAGATAGTTATAGTTTTCTTTGTTACCAAATACAGAAAAGAAACTTATACAAGAGATGTAAAATGTATAAGGTTGAGAGACATAAAAGCTTAAGTTGTTTATCTAAAAAAATGTTTTAAGATCTAAAAAGGTATTTTTAGGTTGGTAATAGAAGCTATGATTAAGAATGTTTTAGGCATAAAACTTTGGACTCACTGAGATAGGATAGATAATATAATACTTTCTCCAAATTTGACAAATACATATGGGCAGGACATTGTAAATAAAATTCTTATTTGAAAATTGTTTTTATTGTATATAGTTTTATGTAGCGTGACTTTTTTCATAGTTTACTAATTTTTTTATTTTTTACATCTCAATCCTACTTCTCCCTCCATCCTCTTCTCTGTGCTCTCTCCCTCCCCCCACTCCCATCTGCTCCTAAGAGAGGGTAAGGCCTCCCCTGGGAAGTCAACTAAGTCTGTCCCTTTACCTCGTTGAAGCAGGACCAAGGCCCTCCCCTCCATGTCTAGGCTGAGTAAAATATCTCTCCACAGAAAATGGGCTCCACAAAGTCAGTTCATGATTAGAGTTGGATCCTGGTCCTACTGCCCAAGCCACACCTCTGTCACCTGTATTCAAGGGGCCTAGTTTGGTCTTATGCAGGTTCCCGAGTCTGGAGTCAGTGATCTCCCACTAGTGTGGGTCAACGGATTCTGTGGGTTTCCCCTTCATGGTCTTGACCCCTTTGTTCACATTATTGCTTCTCACTCAGTTCGATTGTACTTTGGGAACTCAGCCCATTGGTTAGTTGTGGATCTCTGCATCTGCTTTCATTTATTCCTAGAAGAGGGTTCTAGCTTCTCTGGTGTTGTGGATGTAGGCTGGTTATTCTTTGTTTATGTCTGGTATCTACTTATGATACCATATCATATCTTTCTGGGCCTGGGTTGCCTCACTGAGGATGTTTTTTTTTCTAGTACCATTCATTTGCCTGCAAATTTCAAGATGTCATTGCTTTTTACCACTAAGTAGTACTCTATTGTGTGAATGTACCACATTTTCTTTATCCATTCTTCGGTTGAGAGGTATCTAGATTGTTTCCAGGTTCTGGCTATCACGAATAATGCTGCTATGGGCATAGTTGAGCAAATGTCCTTTTGGTGTGAGTACGCCTCCTTTGGATATGTGTACAAAAGTGGTATTGTGGGGTCTTTAGATGGACTGATTCCTAATTCTCTAAGAAATCACCATACTGATTTCCACAGTAGCTGTACAAGTTTGCACTCCCACCACCAATGCAGAAGTGTTCCCTTTACTCCACATCATCTCCAGCACAAGCTGTCATGAGTGTTTTTGATCTTAGCCATTCTGATCTGATGGTGCCTCAGAGTTGTTTTGATTTGCATTTCCCTGATGACTAAGGATGTTGAACATTTCCTTATAAGTGTCTTTCGGCCATTTGAGATTCTTCTGTTGAGAGTTCTGTTTAGATCTATACCCCATTTTAAAAACTGGATTATTTAGTAGTTTAATGTCTAGTTTCTTGAGTTCTTTGTATATTTTAGAGATCATTCTCTGTGGTTAAGAGCATTCATTGCTCTTCCAGAGGACCTGAATTCAATTCCCAGCAACCACATGGTGGTTCACAACCATCTGTAATGAGATCTGGTACCTTCTTCTGGTCTGTAGGCTTACATGCTGGCAGAACACTGTATACAAAATAAATAAATAAATAAATCTTTTTCTTTTCTTAAAAACAAAAAGAGATCAGCCTCTGTCATATGTAAGGTTGGTGAAGATCTTCTCCCATTCTGTAGGCAGGTGTTTTGTTGACCATGTCTTTTGCTTTACAGAAGCTTCTCAGTTGCAGGAGGTCCCATTTCTTAATTGTTGCTCTCAGTGTCTGTGCTGCTGATGTGGGAGTTGATGTATGCTGTGAATATGTTTTATTGCCATTGGTTAATAAAGAAGCTGCTCTCAGCCAATGGCTTCACAGAGTAAAGCAGGCCAAAAGAGATATACAGAGAAAGTAAGCAGAGTCAGGGAGAATCCATGTATCCCCCTCTGGAGATATACACTGGATGGAAGCTTGCTGGTAAGATACAGCCATGTGGAGATACCCAGATTAATGGAGATGGGTTAGTTTAGAATATATCCTGTCTCCTTCTTATCACTTTCTCTCTCCACCCAGCCATATCACTTCCTGTCTGTCTGTACAGACCTCCAGACCTCTATAGTTAGCTAATGGCTAGCTTCACCCTCTGATCTTCAGTCAGGCTTTATTTGTACAAACAAGATATCACCAAATTTCCCCTTTTTGTCTAAAGATTAAAAAGGTTATAGCTAATATAAGAAAAATGTACAATAAGTACAATAAATGTATACAATATATAAATAATAAATACATCAGCAATGTCTAGTCCATTAACAATGAACAAATTCAGAGAAAATACTCAATGTCTATCCTATCTTGGTGAGTCCAAAAGTTGTACCTAATTCATTTTCTATTCTGATTTGCATTACAAAAACTATCTTTTTATGTTTCTCAACCTTATGTACTTTATATTTCTTTTTTGAACTTTTTCCTGAATCTCATAATAAGGAAAACTATAACTATAAAGTCTTCAAATCCATCAGAGACCCAAGAAGGAAATAATATTACCTGCATAAGCCAGAAATATGAACAAGTGACTTCAAATTATGTGAGAAATGACAGAAACAACTGGCTGCCTGGACAGTCATCCAAGGTTCCTCTATAACATTGGGGCATCCAAATTTTGCCTATGGGTCTAGCATATCTGACAGACTTTTCTATGAAGTAGAATACTCTGAAGGGCTCTTCTACCTTGTCTTGGCAAAGTTCAGCAGTCCTTTCTTTTGTGTCCTGCTTGTCCAATTTGCACATCATACTGTCAGCAGTTAAGGCAAGAGCACTTTTTTACCCAGTAACTAACCTTTGCCACAAAGAAAGTAAACTCTATGTGGAGTTTGTTTGATGCCCACCCATCATCTTTTCTGAAGTAGATTGGTGCTGCCAGGTGATGTGGGAGTCCCCTCTGTGTGCTGTGATTACCATTGATGAATAAAGAAACTGTCCTGGCCTGTTGATAGGGCAGAACTTAAGTAGGTGGGGAGGACTGGACTGAATGCTCAGAGAAAGAAGGGTGGAGTCAGGGAGATGCCATGGATCTGCCGCTGGAGATAGACATGCTGAAACTTTGCTGGTAGGCCATGACCTCGTGAGTTAAATTAAGATGTAGGAGTTAGCCAATAAGAAGGTAGAGCTAATGGGCCAAGAAGTGATTTAATTAATACAGTTTCTGTGTGATTATTTCAGGGCTGATCAGCCAGGAATCAAACAAGCAACCCCCTTCTCCAACAGCCAGGAGCAGATATGTCTCATTGTCATTAAAAAAAAGAACCTATGCTATTAAAACATTTAATGCCATTTTTTATAGATCTCTGAAGTGTTTGAATATGACCTGTCTATCTAAAATATATCTGTTTGACCTTGAAAATATGCCTAATGTGACTACAAGTTTGATTGTATAGGCAATCAACTACTAACCTGCATTTCTTGATTATCCTAAATAGTTGCTAATAATAACTTTTGAGGACTAGAAATTTGCATTACATTGTTAAGTGACTTTCATAGGCACCATGTCATAACCAAGATTAGAAATATATATACAGTATGTTCTAATAAAAATAATTTCAAATTTGTATAATTATACAAAAAAATCCAAGCCAATGTAAAATATTTAGAATTAGTAGTTGCTTTTTTGGTTTAAAAGTAGATCTAATAATCTACCTTTTAATCCTATTTCTATACCCCTTATTGTTTTTGAAATTAGATTCAACAATCTACTCTTATATCCTATCATAACTATATCCTCTCCCATTTTTTCAAAACAAGAATTCTGAATCTAATCACCTTTGTTCAACTTTCTTCCTGACCATAACAAATAACAATTTGTAACCAACCCCTCTAAACAATGACAAATATTCATAACCCATTGAATGATCAAAAACTACCCACACTACCTCTTGGGAATGTGGGTGTCACATTCTTCCTGCTGTCTGAGGGCAACACCATCTTTATGGGACCCTGAAAAGAAAAATTGGGGGTAAATGCCAAGTCCTGGGAGAGGTAGCTGTATCATTTGTTGTCCAGTGTCTGCATAATGGGAAAGTGCAGGGCTTGTCTCTAGTCCAGGCTAGAGTAGTCCGTGAGGCTGGATCATCTCAGCTAGCCATCTAAGAATGGTCCTGAGCAGATATGTAGTCCAAAGCCAATCTTTAGATGGTGTTTTTCAACTTAGTAATGTTATCATAGTCCTGATGGAATCATCATTATAGGGACCCATCCTCCTTTTGGAGACTTCAGAGGTCACTGTTAGTCATGGTCATGGTTCACTGCACAAAATTTAAGCATTTTAAATGTCATATTCAGCAGATCTCAAAGAGGTCTAAGGATCAATGTTTGTTATGTACAAACTTAATACCTAGTTACCTGATACAGACTCAAACCCAAAATCATGTACAGGAAGCTAGATGAGGCCCTTTTCTAGGATTGTTTAGTACTTTATATGACCATTAATATCATAATAAAAACTTTAATATATATTAATCTTATAAATTTTTAGATAATATTTATGCCTCAAGAAAAGCTTCAAAGATTCAAAATAGAACCAACAAATATGAGATATTAGTGGTGATAAAATAGTCCTTTAATTTTGTTTTTCTTCTGTCCTGTGTCAGGTGTATCTTCTGACATGAGACAGAAATTTTGGATTTTACTATAACAAGCATGCTTGGGTTTAAAGACACAGAGAGTCACATTCCAACTCCAAAGTCAGCTTTAATTTTTAATTGGACTTGAACTACAAAAAGACCATTTGTATTTTATGTCTGTAGAGAACAGCAGAAACAAACATTTGGGGAGATTTATGAAATTTTATTTGGTTGGAAATGTGATATACCAACAAGCCAATTTACTCTTTTTCTTGCTACCTCTTTTTTTTCTGATTTGTTCTTTTTCTTCAGATATCTCATTTGTCCAGTGGTCTTTGGATTCCTTAGCTAGATGATAAGGAATGTCTTCTGAAAAGACAAAAACAAAACCCTTTCCCAACCCTAATTTTTGGGAGGTTCCCTTATGACAAGGTATATCTGATCAAATGAAAAGCATTTGTTAGTTTTAAAGTTAGTTTAGATTGAATGGCCTCCAGAAGTTTGTGGCTGGTTCCTCCCACAGGCACTGTGGCCAGCATGAGAGACTCAAGGCCAGGAAGTAACATTTGACTCTTTCTTGTGCATTCAGTGATGTGGGATTTCCTCCACCACATTGGCACTCCAGCGTGTGCCAGTTAAATCCACGTAAAACCTGAGAAAGTTTAAAAAGTAATTTTAGACACAAAAGAACAGAGTTAATCATGGCTTCTTGGTAGCCAGCATTTTGCTGGTGGTGTACTTCAGCTTCTTTAAGAGAGATCTTACTGATTTATCAGTAGCAGAAAAAAAAAGCCACACAGTTTTGAAATGGCAACTCCCTGGGCTGTGCTGCCAATATAAACTCTGATGAGGTCCGGCCATGGAGCATTTAAATGGGTTTTGTGAGCAACATGCTACAACTGCTTAATAGCTTGACCAAGACCCACTGCATACTTGGAGCTGGGGTGGTGTGCTTGGCTTGCAGAGGCAGTGAACATGCCTCCACCATGCTGGACTGGGTGAAGCAAGCATATATATGGTGGTCCTGGTCAGAAAAGGATTACAGATATGCAATAAGGACAGATTCAGACATAAAATACCTCTAAAAGAGACATAGTGTATTAAAAAATTGTACATAGGTTTGGGAGAGTGAAGAAAAAGTATAGAGAGTTGGAAAAAGAAATAAATTGTTCAAAAAAATAAAGCAAAGTCTTTAAAGAGACAGAATACAGACAGTCATAGATTAAAAGAAGTAAAGAACAATAAATCACATAAAGATGGAATATACACAGAGAGTCTGGATTATGTATATTATTGTGTTTTCTTTGAATTTTTTGACTGTGAAGGAACCAACTAAAGAAAGACATTTCATTGTATGGACTGCTAAGCTAAGCCAGCATGGGTATTATAAAGGCATCTTGATTTCACAAATTGGGTCTAAGGATTTGTTGCTTTGGAAAAGTGGTTCTGCTTTTGTTTCCACAGAAGATGAGAGCCTGTAGAATCATTCCAGACTAATGTGGTTTGATGGACTAAGACTCCCCAAAAGGTCGCTGTCAACACTCCCAGAAATACTTTGCCCAATAAACAGCAGGAAGTATATTGGAGAGAACTACGCCCAAATTCCCAAATATTGTCTATAAATATTTCTTTACATTTAAAAGGGGATATGCTATAGAGATGGCTACTTTGCATTGGTATGGATTTTGCTCTATTGATACAAATTTAAGATCAATTTTGTTATATGTATATTTCTGCTCTTGATTAAGGTATTGTGTTTGTGCAGCTCATTTAAAAATGTAATGTATAATTAAGAAATATAGGTTAATAGAGAATCATATATAATAGTCAAGCTCATAGTCATGTTGGGTTTTCTAGATATATAAAGATATATTTTAGTTAGGTAAATACTCTTCAGACCTTTCAAAGACCTTCAGAGTATGACATTTAAAATGTTTTAAGAACTTAGGATATTTAATGATAATGAGACACATCTGCTTTTTTGGTAGCACCAATCAATCTACTTCAAAAGGGAGATGGGCATTGAAGAGGCTCCTCAGGGAGTTTGTTAGCCATTTGGGCAAGAAACTGCTCTTGCCTGGACTTCTTGATGGTATGCTGTGTGAACTGGACATGCAGGACCCACAGAGAAATGACCGCTGAAGTTAACTACAGAAGGTGAGACAGTCCTTCAGGGTTCCTGCTTCATGAAAGAGTCTACCAGACATTCTGAAGATCACAAAGGAAAGCAACTAATGGACTTTGCCATTATAATGCAGAACAGATCTTCAAATTTTCTGCTTTATGGGAAAGTCTGCCAGATACTGTGGGCCTGTAGGCTGAAGATGGTATCCCAATGGTACAGAAGAACTTTGGAAGGACACTGTCACTAAGACACAAAGGCAGCCTACTGACTGGGAAAAGATCTTCTCCAGCCCTGCAACTGACAAAGGTCTGATCTCTAAAATATATAAGGAACTCAAGAGACTAGACTTTAAAATGCTAATTAACCCAATTAAAAAATGGGGCGCTGAAATGAACAGAGAATTCTCAACTGAAGAAGTTCAAATGGCCAAAAGACACTTAAGGTCATGCTCAACCTCCTTAGCTATCAGGGAAATGCAAATCAAAACAACTTTGAGATACCATCTTACACCTGTCAGATTGGCTAAAATCCAAAACACCAATGATAACCTTTGCTGGAGAGGTTGTGGAGTAAGGGGTACACTCATCCATTGCTTGTGCAACCACTTTGGAAAGCAGTGTGGCGGTTTCTCAGGAAATTTGGGATCAACCTACCCCAGGACCCAGTAATTCCACTCTTGGGAATTTACCCAAGAGATGCCCAATCATACTACAAAAGCATTTGCTCAACTATGTTCATAGCAGCATTATTTGTAATAGCCAGATCCTGGAAACAACCTAGATGTCCTTCAGTGGAAGAATGGATGAAGAAACTGTGGAATATATACATGCTAGAATACTACTCAGCGGTAAAAAACAATGACATCTTGAATTTTGCATGCAAATGGATGGAAATAGAAAACACTATTCTGAGTGAGGTAACTCAGACCCAAAAAGATGAACATGGGATGTACTCACTCATAATCGGTTTCTAGCCATAATTAAAGGACATCGAGCCTATAATTCGGGATCCCTCAGAAGATAATAAGAAGGTGAACCCAAAGAAAAACATATAGTAATCCTCCTGGATATTGGAAGTAGACACGATCGCTGGGCAAAAATTGGGAACTTGAGGGTGGGGCGAGACGGGGCCAAGGGAAGATGGGGAGAGATAAGCGTGAAGGGGAGAATGGGGGGAGCTAGGAGGAATGGGATGCTTGGGATACAGGAAGGGTGGATATGGGAGCAGGGAAGCATATATCTTAATTAAGGGAGCCATCTGAGGGTTGTCAAGAGACTTGACTCTAGAGGGGTTCCCGGGTTTCCAGGGAGATGCCCCAGCTAGTTCCTTGGGCAGCTGAGGAGAGGGAGCCCGAAAAGGCCAGTTTCTATAGCCCTACTGATGAATTTCTTGCATATCACCATAGAACCTCCACCTAGCGATAGATGAAGAAAATGACTGAGCCCCACATTGGAGCACCGGACTGAGCGCCCAAGGTCCTGATGAGGAGCAGAAGGAGGGAGAACATGAGAAAGTCAGGACCGTGAGGGGTGCATTCACCCATGGAGATGGTGGGACAGAACTAACGGGAGATCACCAACTCCAGTTGAAATGGGACTGATGGAACATGCGACCAAACCGGACTCTCTGAATGTGGCCAATGGTGGCGGCTGACTGAGAAGCCAAGGACAATGGTGCTGGGCTTTGATTCTTCTGCATGGACGGGCTCTGTGGGAGCCTTCTCAGCTTGGTCGATCACCTTCCTGGACCTGGGGGGAGTTGGGAGGACCTTGGTCTAAACATAGAGTAGGGAACCCTGATGGCTCCTTGGCCTGGAGAGGGAGGGAGGGGGGATATAGGTGGAAGGGAGAGGAGGGAAGGGGGAGGAGGAGGGGAGGAGCTGGAAATTTTTAAATATAAAAAAAAAACATAAAAAAAGAAGAACTTTGGATGAACGTCCAGGAAGTGAGATGTCTCTGTCAATTCTAGAGGTTTTGGAAGTTGCTTACAATGTACTTGCTGTTAACTTAGGTAATATTATATCCTTCTGGAGTCTTTGATGGAGTTGAAGAATATATAGTTATAGCTTTCCTTAGTTATGGTAAAAGATAAAGCAGATATAAATATAGTAACTGTAATTCTTGCTTGACACCTGTTTTGTTATATGTAATTTTAGTATGTTAAAGTTAAAACCTTTCTTTTTATTTAAGCAGAAAAGGGGAGGTGATGTGGGATTCCCCTCTATATGCTATGAATTCCATTGGTTAATAAAGGACTGTCTTGGGCCTGCGCAGGGTAGAATAGAGGTAGGCTGGAAAAAGTAAACTGAATGCTGGGAGAAAGAAGGCAGAGTCAAGAGATAAGCCATGTAGCCCTGCCAGAGACAGACACCAGAACTTCACCTGGTAAGCCACAGCCACATGTCGATACACAGATTAATAGAAATGGGTTAAATTAAGATGTAAGAATTAGTCAATAAGAAGCTACAACTAATAGGCCAAGCAGTGATTTAATTAATACAGTTTCTGTGTGGTTATTTTGGGGCTGAGCAGCTGGGAACCAACAAGCAGGTTCCTACAACAACTTAGAATCTTTTTTACACTTCTCCAGGCTTTAGGTGGATGTATGTGGCCCTGGACATTGGGAACCACTTGAAGGTGGAGTTTTCCTGTCCTGGCCACACTTCTGAATAACCACATAGAAACTTAATGTGAATTGTAAATGCTTGGCCAA